>NW_027467710.1:7812758-7880017 GCF_046742065.1 Oratosquilla oratoria
AATAATGACGTGTTTAGAATATACAAATAATGATAAGTTTAGTGTATACCAATGAAGACATGTTTAGAATATACTAATATTGACATGTTTAGAATATACCAATAATGAGAAGTTTAGAAAGTACTATAAATGATAAATAATAATGACAAGTTTAAAGATACTACTAATGATATATTTAGTTTACTAGTAAGTTTATATTTAATGTGTACTAGTAAGTTTAGAATATACTAATAATGACAAGTCTAGAATACTCCAATAATGACAGGTTTAGAAGATACTATTAATGATAACTTTAATGTTTACTAATAATGATGATTTTAGATTTTCCCAAGACTGACAAGTTTACAATATCAATTGAAAAGGTACTATCAATGATAACTTTAATATGTTCTGATCATGACAAGTTTAGAATATACGATTAATGACAAATTAAGAGCATACTATTGGTTATAACTTTAATGACAAGACTAACGACAAGTTTATAAGGTACTATTAATAACAACTTTAATGTGTACTTATAATGACAACTTTAATGTGTACTTATAATGACAATTTTGTGTACTTATAATGACAATTTTAGTATATAACTTTAATATGGGTTGATAAAGACAAGTTTCGAACATACTAATTATAACAAGTTTTGATGGTTCTTTTGATAATAACTTTAATGTGTACCAACAATCACAAGTTTAGAATATACTTGTAATATTATAAACTTAACCATAATAGTGTATTTTCAACTTTCATAATATTTTCTAATATTTGTTATTATCAGTAGTATCCTCTACAATTGCGATCATTAGTGCATATTAAAGTTATCATTAATAGTACCTTCTAAACTTGTCGTTATTAGTATATTCTAAACATGTGATTATGAGTTTATATTAGTTATCATTAATAGTACTTTCTCAACATGTACTTTCATTCTAAGGTTGGCCACTATTGGTACACTTTAAAGTTATCATTAATAGAATATTCTAAAATTTCATTATCAGTATATTCTAAACTTGTCATTAATAGTACACTTTAAAGTTCTCATTAATAGTATATTTAATATGATCATTATTAGCATGTTCTATAATCATCATTATTAGTATTAGTTAATATTAAGAGTATCTTGTAACTTGTCATTATTAGTATCTTCTATACTTGTCATTATAAGTATATTCTTAACGTATCATAATCACTATACATTAAACTTACCATTAATAGTACTTTCTAAACTTGTAATTATTAGTATGTTATAAACTTACCCATAATATTATATTCTCAAAGTACACATTAATGTTATCATTGTTAAATATACGACCATCACTAAGTCGCCTTGCTAGGTGGTCTGTCGTCTGCTTCCCGCCATTTCTATATTTACTTGTTTTGAATTGGTTAGATTTGATTAATACTACCATTATCATTATAATGGTCTGCTATATATTTTTGATATGATTATGTTTGTACATTTATTTGGATCCAAGGAAAGAAGGTAATTATTTACCATCTTTGAAATATCTTGTTTTTGTAAGCAAATAAACAGAATCGACGCCATACCTTTTTGATTTGAACCCGCTCGACTTTTCTCGTAAGGCCGGCAGACATTGTGAGTTTTCTAACATTAACAATTTGGTGCCCAGACCCGGGAAACCCTATCTAAGCCCTTTAAGAATAAGGTTAACCCGTTTTAAGCTTAGACACGATGTCTGCCAATTTACAAGAAGCAAAGAAAAAGAGAGCGTCAGCCAAAGGCTGGGTGACACGAAGCGTCAACGAATTAGAAGGTTTAATGAGTGATGACGCTACCAGCCTCGAATTATTAGAAGCTGCTATTTGTATATTTGACCGCAGGCTTGCAGATCTTGAGAAGCACCAGACGGCAGTGGAGTTGGAATTGAACTCTGACAAATTAGAGTCAGATATGGATGAAACTGACAAGTTTCAAAGATCTGCCAGGAAAATTAGAGCAAAGGCTGCCAAGCACCTGAAGGATATGACTGCCAATGTTGTAAGTGATTCTATCTCCGTTTCTTCTAAGGATAGATCAGAGGTTAGGTTACCTAGTTTAGAGCTCCCTAAATATGCTGGCGAAGCTATAGAGTGGCAACCCTTCTGGGACCGCTTTGAAGCTCTGGTTGACCAGAGTGACTTGCCTGTTATAAGCAAGTTCTCATACTTGCAGTCCCTCCTTCGAGGAGAGGCACTTTCTGTCATTCAAGGTTTGGCGCTTACCGCTGCAAATTATAAGATAGCATGTGATCTACTCAAAGAAAGATTTGGCAGCACTGAAAGAATCGTATTCGCCCATGTGTCGGGCTTAATGAACGCTTCTTTGACGTCTAGAGCTAAAGGAGCTAATCAGTGTGACTCCATATGGAAGTTACGAGACCAATTGTTGCGGCATATAAGAAGTTTGGAAACCCTTTGATTCAGCGGCAACCAGTATGGCATGGTGTTGACTCCTATCATTGTAGCTCGCCTACCACAGGACATTCGTCTGGAATGGTCGAGGGAAAGTGCTGGACGAGAAGGCGATGTAGAATGGCTGATGAAGTTTCTGCAAACAGAGATCCAGCGTCGTGAACGATTGGAAATTTTTAAGGATTTGTCCATGGAGAAGAGCAACGCACCACAAGATATCGAAAGAAGAAAAGTTAGTTCGGCTTCAGCCTTGCAGACGTCAGCTGAAGAAGGATTACAACAGTGTGTTTTTTTTGTCACAAAAGACACAAGTCTGAAAAGTGCAATCAGATATTGAGATTGGATATCCTTAGACGTGAAGAGAAAGTGAAATCCTTAGGACTTTGTTTTAAGTGCCTCGTCAGAGGACATATGTCCAAGGACTGTAGAGGAAAAGTGAAGTGTGCGCAGTGCTCCGGTTATCACAATGTGTTGTTTTGCAGAACAGGCAAAACAATTTGTGTCATTAATAATTCACCAAGTAGACAGGGTGTCGCCCACACCCCCAGTGAACAAGTTAATAATACAGTCAATACTGGTAGTGGTACTGTTGAGCATGTTGGCATCTCTCATGACCAGAGAGTTAAAAGGTCCACTGTTTTGCAAACTGCTAAGATCAAGACTCTAACTAATGATGGGAAATCTGTTGATGCTATTGTTATGTTTGATTTAGGGGCAGACACTACTTATGTGAGCCATGATATTGTTAGAAGAATCAAACCTAAGTGAGTTACATCTAAGTACACTTCATACTCAACCTTTGGGAATAAGAAATCACAAAATAGAAAAGAACGGAATGTATATGATGTGAAAGTGATTGACACTCAGGGTCATCCTCACTCAATATTAGCGGTCGAAGTTGAGACCATTTGCCCACCCTTAAGCCGTCAAAGGATTCCCTCTGATGTTTTGCGGTCCCTTTCACATCTACAGTTAGCTGATGACTATGGAAGTGATCGTGACCTCACTTTGGATATACTGATTGGTGTGGATAATTACTGGCGTTTTGTTTCCCCAGAGAACTTTATAAGATGTGAAGATTTAGTAGCCTTTGAGTCTTTGTTTGGTTGGATATTGTCTGGTTCTTGTATGAAAACCCAAGAAGAAAATGTATTTCACCAGATGTTATGTATAAGTACTGCTAAACCTGTTAATGAATCTGAGCTCCATGAATTTTGGAGCCTTGAAAGTATTGGAATATGTGCTGGGAGGGATAAGCCTCCCAAAGACCCAGTGTTAGATAAATTTGAGGATTCAGTTAAGTTTGTTGATGGCAGGTATGAGGTTGCTCTTCCTTGGAAAAGTGATGTTTCTAAATTGAGTCTGCTTAAAAATGAGACTGGAGCAAGGAAGAGGTTAGCTACGCTTAACTCTAAGTTTGAAAGGAACCCTAGTTTAAGAATTGAATATGATAAAGTTCTCAAGAGTTATGAGGACAGTAATATCATAGAAGAAGTACCTCAATCTGAAATGGAAGGCCCCTATCCCATTTACTATCTGCCTCATAGACCTGTAATTAAGGAATGTGTTTCCTCAAAAATTAGGCCTGTGTTTGATGCTTCAGCAGTGGGATCTAATGGTGTTTCTTTGAATGACTGTTTGGAATCTGGGCCTTCACTAATCCCAGATCTAGTTGAAATATTACTAAGATTCCGAAGATGGAAAATTGGCTTGACTGCTGACATAACCAAAGCTTTTTTGCAGATCAGAGTTCAGCGCTCAGATCAGGATGTTCATAGGTTTTTGTGGCAGTGCGGACAATCCTTACGTGTAATGAGGTTTGTAAGGGTACCCTTTGGTAACACCAGTAGTCCATTTTTACTGAATGCCACTATTAGACATCATTTGAATTCATATCCTGTTTCAGTGACAGTGCAAGAGCTTCAGGAAAACTTGTATGTGGATGATTGGCTCTCAGGAGCAGATACTGTTGAAGAAGCCAATACAATGTTTCTTGAAGCTCAGAGTATATTATCAGATGCATTGGAAAGCCTCTAAGGATGTGTTTTCATTCAAGGGACTTAATTTGGATTGTAACTTTGATTTGAATTTCACAAAGAGGAACTTATTGAGTTTGATTGCTCGACTGTTTGACCCACTTGGTTTAATAAGTCCTTACACCATGTATGCTAAAATACTGTTACAGGAAATTTGGCGTCTAGGACTTGGATGGGATGAAATCCTATCACATGACTTGCAGCTGAAATGTCAGCTGTGGATTGATGGTATTCAAAGTATTAAGACATTTGAAATCCAAAGATGTTATTACCCAGATTCATCTTTAAGTTCATTAGTAGGATTAGAGGTACATGCTTTCAGTGATGCTTCTGAAAAAGGTTATGGTAGCTGTGTATATCTACGTATACCTAAATCAGATAAGGAGTTTCATGTATCATTTGTTATGGCTAGGACAAAGGTTGCTCCCATCAAACGGGTTACGTTACCCAGGCTGGAACTTCTTGGAGCCTTGTTGAGTGCTCGTCTCAGTCATTTTGTAAAATCTGCCCTACGTTTGAATAATTGTGTAAGATTAGTTTGCTGGACAGATTCTAAAGTTGCTCTGTCTTGGATAAAAGGTAATCCTAATAGGTGGAAGATGTTTGTTGCTAACAGAGTAACTGAAATTCAAACATTAACATCTCCAAGCAATTGGTTCCATTGCCCTGGTAAAGGCAACCCCGCTGATTTGATGACCCGAGGTCTTTTGGCTGATCAACTAATTTCAAATAACATGTGGCTCGGGGGTCCCAATTGGTTATCTAGTTCCTCATGTTTCCATGCTGGAGCTAATATTGATGATGAGACACACATTTTGGCTCACACCTGTAAAGAGAGTAAGGGAGAGGAAACAGCCTTGACTGTTAATGAGAAAGCCACATCTGTATTTGACTTTAGTAGATATAGTGAATTTAGCAAAGTTATGAATATTGTTGCTTGGGTTAAGAGGTTCATTAATAATTGCAAACCTGATGGCACAAAAAATTCTGGCCCTCTCACTTATGAGGAGTTGATCAAAGCAAAGGACAATATTTTAGTCTGTGTTCAGAAAGAAAGTTATGAGAATGAAAGAAATGCTTTGTCTCAAGGGAAACCCATTCCTAGAATTTCTTCCCTGATAAGATATGACCCCTTTCTAGATTCTAATGGATTGCTGAGAGTCAAAGGTAGACTTCAGTATTCTGACTTAAGTTATGACAGCAAGCACCCCATTATAATTCCTAATTGTCATGTGGCCAAACTTATAGTACAGTTTCAGCATAACCTTTTGAAACATGCTGGTGTTCACACCCTCATGTCCACCATTAGAAATTCTTACTGGATAATTGGATTAAGACAAGTGGCCAAAAGAGTTTGTAGAGAATGTGTTGCTTGCAAGAGATTTGATTCTAGACCATGTAGTCAGTCACCCCCTCCTTTGCCAGAATTGAGGATTAAATCTACCTTCCCCTTTGCAATAACTGGATTGGACTACGCGGGTCCCTTGTTTGCAGTTGATCAACTATATCAGAAATTGTATTTTTTGTTGTTCACTTGTGCTGTTACAAGATCTGTTCATTTAGAGTTAACAGACTCACTTTCAGTGCCTGATTGTCTTTTAGTACTACACAGATTTTCTGCCAGGCGTGGACTTCCATCAGTGGTGTATTCAGATAATGCTAAGACCTTTAAAAGTGTTGCCAAAGCTCTTCAGCAATACTTTAGTGTCTTGAGTCCCGAGTGGAAGTTCATTGCTCCCAGATCCCCATGGTGGGGAGGCTGGTGGGAACGACTTGTGAGGTCAGTTAAATCTGCATTGAAGAAACGTCTTGGCACTAGATGCTTGACTAAATGTGAGCTTGAAACAACCTTGTTTGAAGTAGAGGCTTGTATCAATTCAAGACCTCTGACATATGTAAGTGATGATTATGATGCAAAGAACCCTTTGACACCCTCACATTTTCTGATTGGTCGAGTAGCTGGATTTCAACCTCATATTTCTGATGAGCATTTGGGTGTTGTTAGCCATAAAGACTTAAATGAAAGAGAACATGTTCGAGAAAGGCAACTCGACAGATTCTGGAAAATGTGGAGTGATGACTATTTGAGAAATTTACCTCCAACAGTGAAGGGATCCAAACCCAATTGTAACTTGAAGAAGGGTTCTGTTGTGTTGTTAAGAGAAGATAATGTACCTAGAATGAGTTGGCCTTTAGGTGTGATTATTGACTTACTCCCTGGTAGGGACGGTATAGTTAGGTGCGTCAATGTCAAAACTGCCAAGGGAATTTTTTGTAGGCCTGTCCAGAAATTGCATGATCTGGAAAGTTGTTTTGAAACGAACAGTGTTAAAGAAGATATTGCAAACCCCTTAGAGTGTTCTATGCCCGATGAGAAGGATGTTGCAAGGGATGAGGATGTGGAAAGTCTTGAAAAGGTGAAAACCTCTCGGAGTGGACGGGTAGTTAAGCCCCGTGTTCTGCTTGATTTGTAAGACCTGAGTTTGAGAATTGAGTCAGCCTTATATTTTATCAAGGACTCTATGTATAGGACTCATTCTTATTGTTACTTGATTTGATTGTGATTGTCTAGTTTAATAGGAGATTGAATGCTCCTATGGTGGGGAGTATGTTAAAGATACGACCATCACTAAGTCGCCTTGCTAGGTGGTCTGTCGTCTGCTTCCCGCCATTTCTATATTTACTTGTTTTGAATTGGTTAGATTTGATTAATACTACCATTATCATTATAATGGTCTGCTATATATTTTTGATATGATTATGTTTGTACATTTATTTGGATCCAAGGAAAGAAGGTAATTATTTACCATCTTTGAAATATCTTGTTTTTGTAAGCAAATAAACAGAATCGACGCCATACCTTTTTGATTTGAACCCGCTAGACTTTTCTCGTAAGGCCGGCAGACATTGTGAGTTTTCTAACATTAACAATCATTAATAGTAGCCTCAAACTTGTATAACCTTGTATATTCTAAAGTTGTCATTCTTAGTACATATTTAAGTTACTATTAAAAGAATCTTCTGATTTTGTTGTTATTGGTATATCCTAAACTAAAAATTATCATTAATACCATAATCTTAATTTGTCATTATTAGTACACATTAAAGTTTTTATTAGAAGTACCTAAAAGTGTCATTAATCGTATATTCTAAACTTGTCATTACTAGAACATATTAAAGTTATCATTGATAATTCCTTTTCAACTTGTCATTATTAGTATAATTCAAACATTAATTAGTAATCATTATTAGTGTATTCTAAACTTGTTATTATTAGTCATTATTCAAAAACTCTAAACTTTTCCTTATTAGTACACATTAAAGTTTCAATTAATTGTACCTTTTAAATATGACATTATGACACATTAAACTTGTAATCATTAGTATATTCTAAACTTTCTTTAGTAGTACACGTTAAAGATATTGCTAAGAGAATCTTAATCTTGTCAGTATCAATATACATTAAAGTTATTATTACTATTATATTCTAATCTTGACATTATTACAACACAATAAAATGATCAAAAGTACCGATTATTACCACATTCTAAATTTGACATTATTTGTGCAAATAAAATTTATCATTAATCGCACACTTCTTATTATTAGTATATTCTAAATTTGTTATTATTAGTAAACATTGAAGTTATCATAAATATTACCTTCTAAACTTGTCATCATTAGTATATTCTAAACATGTCATTATTAGTATATTCTAATAATTATTCTAAATAGTATTCTAAATACTATCTTCTAAATCTGTCATTATTATAGTGTTCTAAACTTGTCATTATAAGATATAATTAATAATACCCTTTAAACCTGTCCCCATTAGTGTTCTATACTTTTCATTATTAGTACACATTAAAGTTATCATTAATAGTACTTTCTAGACTTCTCATTATACGTATATTCTAAACATGTCAATATTGGTATATTCTAAATGTGTCCTAAACTTCTCATTATTAGTATGTTAACTTGTCATTGTTAGTTCATACCAAATTTATCATTAATATGACGTTATCATTAGTATATTCTAAGTCTGGCAATTTTAGTATATGTTAATGTTGTCATTATTCTAACCTTGTCATTATTATTATAATTCAAACTAGTATATTCTGAACATATTATTATTAGTATATTCAAAACTCGTTGTTATTATTAGTAAACTTATCATTAACAGTATATCCTAATTATTATCATTATTATATTTCAAATTTGCCATTATTAGTACACATTAAATTTATCATTAAAAGTACCTTCTAATCTTGTTTTTATTAGTACATTCAAAACTTGACATTATTAGTATGTTGTAAACTTATCATTAGTAAAAAATAAAGTAATTAATAGTACCTTCTAAACTCGTCATTATTAGTTAATTTTGTAGTATCTTCTAAACCTGTCATTGTAAACTTGTCATTGTAAGTACACATCAAAGATATCATTAATAGTACCTTTCAAACTTGTCATCATTAGAATGTTTTATACTTTTCATTATTAGTACACATTAAAGTTATCATTAATAGTACTTTCTAAACTTCTGTATATTCTAAACGTGTCTTCATTGGTATATTCTAAACTTGCCATTAATACTTCATATCAATTTTATCTTACTTGTCATTAATACTTCATATCAATTTTATCATTAATAGGACGTTCTAAAGTTAGCATTATTAGTATATTCTAAACTTGGCAATATTAGTATATGTTAAAGTTTAAACTAGTATATTCTAAACATTCTAAACTTGTCATTATTATTATGTTCTAAACTTATCAATAGTAAAAATTAAAGTCATTAATAGTACCTTCCAAACTTATCACTAACAGTATCCTTTAGGTTTGTAATTTTTAGTATATTCTAAACTCGTCATTATTAGTTATCATTAATAGCATCATTATCGGAATATTCTAAACGTGTCATTATTTAGTACACATCAAAGATATCATTAATAGTACCTTTTAAACTTGTCTTCATTAGAATGTTCTATACATTTCATTATTAGTACACATTAAAATTATCATTAATAATACTTTCCAAATTTCTCATTATACGTATATTCTAAACATGTCTACATTGGAATATTCTAAACTTGTCATTATTAGTATGTTCAAAACTTGCCATTAATAGTTTATATTAAGTATATCATTATTAGTATATTCTAAACTTGGCAATATATGTTAAAGTTGTCATTATTAATATTATTTAAAGTAGTATATTCAAAACTTGTCATTATTAATAGTATCTTCTAATCTTTTCATTATTACTATATTCCAGGTTTGACATTATTAGTACACATTAAATCTATCATTAATAGTACCTACTCATCTTGTTTATATTAGTATTTTCTAAAACTAAACTTATTTTTAATGAAAATTAAAGTCGTTAATAGTAGCTTCTACACTAATCAATACAAGTACCCTTTTAACTTTTAATTATTAGTATATTCTAAACTTGTCAATATTATTACACATTAAAGTTATCATTATCGTTAAAAAAAATGGTCACTGCTAAAATATATTCTAAACTTGTTTTTATTAGTACACATTAAAGTTATCATTAACAGTTCCTTTACAACCTGTCGTCATAAGTATATTCTATATTAGTCATTATTAGTACACAATAAATATATAAATTGTATTTTCACACCCTTCATTAATAGTATATTCTAAAATTCTCATTATTAGTACGCATTAATGGTATCTTTAAAAATACCTTCTAATCTTGTTTTTATTGTTATATTCTAAACTTGTATATTCTATTTTTTTCATTATCACTTCTTATAGTACCTTCTGAATTTTCTTTGTATATTCTAAACTTGTCATTATTAGTTCATATTAATGTTATTAGTACCTTCTAAACTTATTATTATTAGTATATTCTAAATTCATTATTAGCACATATTATAGTTAACAATTATAGTAACATCTCAACTTGTTATTATTAGTATATTCTAAACTTAACAGTACCTTCTAAACTTCTTATTATTGCGTGCCATTATTAGTATACATTAAAGATATCATTTAATAGGATCTTTTAAAATGATAGTTATTGCTATATTTTAAACATGTCAATATTAGTTTCTTCTAAACTTGTCATTATTTTTATTCCTAATTTTTTATTATTTGTATATTATAAACTCTACAGTATTAGTACACTCTAAAGTTATCATTAATAGTATATTCTAAACTTGTCATTATTACTAAACTTATCATTAATAGTTCTTTATAAAATTGTCATTTACAGTATATTCTAGCCATCTCATTATTGTTACACATTAAAGTTACCATTAATAGTACCTACCCGGCATTTATTTGTATATCCTAAACTTAATATTAGTATACTCTAAATATGTCATTATTAGTTCACTTTAAAGTTACTATTAATAGTACCTTTAACCTGTCATTACTAGTACACATTAAAGTTATCGTTAAAAGTACATTCTAAAATTGTCATTATTAGCTTATTCTAAACCTATTGGTATATTCTAAACTTTTAACTTTTCATTTTCAGAACACACACATATATATATATATATATATATATATATATATATATTGTAGTTTTTTATTTGTTTGTATTTATTAGTATAACATTAACGTTATCATTGATAATATTTTCCAAACTTTTCATTATTAGTGCATTCTAAAGTTGTCAATGATAGTGCCTTCTAAATTTCTCATTATTACTATATTCTAAACTTGTCACTATTAGTACACATTAAAGATCTCAATAGTACCTTCTAAAATTGTTATCATTACCATATTCTAAACTTTTTATCATTAGTACACATTAAATTCATTAGAGTGCATTCTAAACTTGTCTTTATTAGTGTATTACAAACTTACTTATTATTAGTACAAATTAAAGTTGTCTTGAACAGTACTCTTTAAACTTGTAATTATTGGTACATTCTAATCTTTCCATTATTAGTACACATACCTGTACCTTCTAAACCTCTGATTATTAGTGCACATTAAAGTTATTATTAATAATACCTTCTAAACTTGTCAAAGTTAAATGCATCATTAATATATCTTTAAAACAAGTCATTATTAGTATATTACAAACTTGCCATTATTAGTATCTTTTAATCTTTCCATTATTAGTACACATAAAAGTTATCATTAACTGTGCCTTGCATTAAAAGTATATTGTAAACTTGTCATAAAGCTATTATTGATAATACCTTCTAAAATTGTACATGTTATTCTTAGTATATTCTAAACATGTGCATATTAAAATTATCATTATCATGTCATTACTAGTATTTTGTAAACTTTTCACTATTAGTACTCATTTAAGTAATTATTAGTACACATTAAAGATTTTATTAATAGTACCTGTTAAACACTATACGTTTTTTGTCAATTTCCCATTTTGTTATAAATCAATTTTTTATTAACATGTAAACTTGTCATATTCTAAACTTTTCATTATCATTTCAAATAGATTTATCTCTAATAGTGCTTTCGAAACTTCACATTAATAGTATATACTAATCTTACCACTATTAGTAGACATTAAAGTTATCCTTAATAGTACCTTCTAAACTTCGCATTATTAGTATATTCTAAGCTTGTCTTTATTAGTACAAGTTAACGTTATTAATTATAGTACCTTTTAAACTTACATTTATTAGTAAATAGTACTTTGTTTATGTTAGTACACATTAAAGTTATCATTAATAGTACTTTCTAAAAGTTGTCATTAAGGTACCTTCTGAACTTATCTTTTGTATATTACAAAAATGCTATTTTTAGTGTATTCTAAATTTGTCACTATTACCACATTAGCACATATTAAATCTAACCGTAATATTACAAAATTGTCATTACTAGCATATTCTAAATTTGTCATAATTAGTGCACATTAAAGTTATCATGCAATAGTACCTTCTAAACTTGTTATTATTAGTATATTCGAAACACGTTAAAATTATCATTAATAATACCTTCTAAACTTGTCATAATTAGAATATTATTAGTAATGACATGTTTAGAAGGTTACATTTAGGATAACGTTAATGTGTAGTAATAATGCAAGGTTTAGAAAATACTAACAATAGCATAGTAGAAGTTGCTATTAATGATAACTATAATTTATCATTATTCTAAACTTGTCATTATTGGTATATTCTAAACTTGTGAGTATTGATACATGTTAAAGTTACCAATTTATCAGTGTCTTCTAAACATGATATTGTTAGGTTATTCAAAACTAATCATTATTAGTACGTATTATATTTATCATTAATAACAACTTCTGAAATTTGCTATTACAAGAATTTTCTAAACTTTGCATTATTAATATGATTCAAACGTATTAACGTTATCATTAATATAACCTCCAAAACTTGTCATTATTACAAAATTGTAAACTTGTGATTATTGGTACATATTAAAGTTATCATTAACAGTGCCTTTAAACTTTTCAATATTAGTATTTTTCAAACATTAGTTATTAGAGGACATCAAAGTTTTCATTTATAGTACATTCTAAATTTGTCATTAGTACGTTCTGGTCATTATTAGTACAAATTAAAGTTATGATATATATTAACTTCTAAAGTTGTCATTATTAGTAATTTCTAAACTTAATATGTTCGAAACTTGTACTTATTAATACACATTAAAGTTATCATTAATAGTACCTTGTAAACTTATATGCTAAACTTGTCATTATTAGTACAAAATGAAGTTATTATTACTAGAACCTTCTAAACTTATCATTGTTAGTATATTCCACACTTGTCATTATTTCTACACATCAAAGTTATCTTGAGGAGTATCTTCTAAACCTGTCAATCTTAGTAGATTCGTTTAGAATCTATTTTAATTGTATATACATTCTAAACCTGTGGTTATTAGTGCATTTCTTCTATACATGTCGTTATTAGTATATTCTAATTTTGTCATTATTAGGACACCTTGATTCGTTATTGTTGGTATATTATAAACTTTTCATTATTAGTACACATTAAACTTATCAATCATAACACCTTCCAAACTGTGTATTCTAAACTTTTCTTTATTTTTATGATATAAACTTGTCGTTATTGATACATATTAAAACTATTATTATTAGTATCAAACTTGTATTATTAGTACACGTTTAGAGTACCTTCTAAACATCATTATTAGTATATTCTAAACTTGTCATTATCAGTACACATTAACGTTATTATCAATATTACCTTCTTAACTTGACATCATTAGTATAGTATAAACTTGCCATATTAGTACACATTAAATTAATCATTAATAGTATATTCTAAAATTGTCATTATCAGTATATTCTTAACTTGTCATTATTAGTACACATTAAAGTAATCATTAGAAATACCTTCTAAACTTTTCATTATTAGTACATTATTAGGACCTATTATACTAGGACCTAGTATACTATTAGGACCTCGTATACTTATCATTATTGGTATATTCTAAACTTAGCAAAACTAATATATTCCAAAGTTTATCATTTTTCTAAACTTGTCATTATTGCTGTATTCTAAACTTGTGAGTATTAGTACATGTTAAAGTAATCATTAGAAATACCTTCTAAACTTTTCATTATTAGGACCTCGTATACTTATCATTATTGGTATATTCTAAACTTGGCAAAACTAATATATTCCAAAGTTTATCATTTTTCTAAACTTGTCATTATTGCTGTATTCTAAACTTGTGAGTATTAGTACATGTTAAAGTAGTAGTGTCTTCTAAACATGACATTGTTAGTTTATTCAAAACAAATCATTGATAGTATTAGTATTTTCTAAACTTTGCATTATTAATATAATTCAGTACCTTCTAAAATTGTTATCATTAATCACATTAACGTTATCATTAATATAATCTTCTAAACATGTCATTTATTGCTGGTTTTTTTAACTTTTCTTTATTAGTATTTTATAAACTTGTCATTATCCATACATATTAAAGCTATTAGTAGTAGTATCTTCTATACTTGTCATTATTTGTATAGTCCAGTATTATTAGTACACGTTAACAGTACCTTCTACCTTAACAGTAACTTGACATCATTAGTATATTATAAACATGTAGGTAATCATTAATAGTATATTCTAAATTTGTCATTATTACTATATTCTAAACTTGTCATTGTTAGTAGACATTAAAGTTATCATTAAAAATACCTTCCTAATTTTTCATTATTTGGATATTATAAACCTCTTCTTAAAATTATCGTTCTTAAAATATTCTAACCTTGTCATCAATAGTACATTTTAAATTTGTGATTTGTGATTAAATTTGTGATTTGTACAAATTAAATATATCATTAGTAGATCCGTCTAAGTCTGTCATTTAGTACATTCTAAACTTCTCCTTATTAGTACTTTAAAGTTATAATTGATCGTACCTTCTAAACTTCTCATTATTAGTATATTCTAAACATGTTATTAGTGCTCATTAAAGTCATCATTAATAGTAACTTCTAAACATGACATTATTTATTCATAGAACGGTCTAAATTTGTCATTATTAGTATGTTCTAAACTTGTCCTTATTTGTTCATATTAAAGTTATATCTGATAGCACCTTCTAAACTTATATATTCTTAATTATTAATAAACATTAAAGTTACTATTAGTAGTACTTTTAAATTTGTCATTATTAGGACACATTAAATTTTTCCTTAATGGTACATTGTAAGCTTGTCATTATTAGTATATTCTAATCATGTAGACACTAAAGTTATCATCAATACTGCATTCTAAACTTCTCAGTACTTGCCATTGTTAGTATATTCTAAACTTTTCATTATTATTATACATTAAAGTTTTCATTAATAGTACCTTCTAAACTTCTCAATGTAGATATATTCTAAACATGCCATTATTAGTATATCGTAACTTGTCATTTTTAGAATACCTTATAGCTATCAGTAATAGTTCCTTCTAAACAAGTTACTATTTGTATATTCTAAACTTATCATAATTAGTAGACAGGAAATTTTCATTTTTAAAAATTTGCTATTATCGTTATATGATAAACTTTTCATTAATAAAACAAATTAAAGTTTTTTTTATTAGTACCATCTAAACTTATCACTATTGGTATATTCTAAAATTCTCATTATTAGCACTCATTAACAGTGCCTTCAGAACCTATATATTAGTATATTCTAAGCTTGTCTTTTTTAGAACACATTAGATTTATCACTAATAGTACCTTATAAACTTGTCATTATTATTATATTATAGTTAACAGTTATAGTAACTTCTCAACTTGTTATTATCAGCATATTCTAAACTTTCATTATTAGTACACATGAAAGTTTTCATTAACAGTACTTTCTAAACTTCTCATTATTACGTGTCATTATTTGTACATATTTAAGTTATCATTAATAGGATCCTTTAAACTTATCATTATTGCTATATTTTAAACATGTGAGTATTACATTCTTCTAAACTTGTCATTATCTTTTATTCTAAACGTTTTATTACTTGTATTTCATTAACAGTACCTTCTAAACTTCTCATTATTACGTGCCATTATTAATTCATATTTAAGTTATCATTAATAGGATCTTTTCATTTTATTACTTTTATTACTTTCAGTATTAGTACATTCTAAATTAATAGTATTTTCTAACCTTGTCATTATTAGTATATTGAAAAGTTATCATTGATAGTATTTTCTAAACTTGTCATTATTAGTATATTCAAAACTTGTTATTATTACTAAACGGATATCATTAATAGTTCCTTTTAAACTGTCATTTTTAGTATATTCTAAGCATCTCATCGTTGATATATAATAAAGTTGTCATCAATAGTACTTACCCTTAAACATGTCGATATTAGATTCTTCTAAAGTTGTCATTACCTTTTAGTACATTCTAAATTAATAGTATTTTCTAAACTTGTCATTATTAGTATCATTGTTATCATTGATAGTATTTTCTAAACTTGTCATTATTAGTATATTCAAAACTTGTTATTATTACTAAACGGTTATCATTAATAGTTCCTTTTAAACTGTCATTTTTAGTATATTCTAAGCATCTCATCGTTGATATATAATAAAGTTGTCATCAATAGTACTTACCCTGTCTTTATTTGTATATTCTAAACTTATTATTAGTATACTCTAAATATGTCATTATTAATTCACTTTAAGGTTACTATTACTAGTACACATTCAAGTACATTCTAAAATTGTCATTATTAAATTATTCTAAACTTCTCATTATCAGTATATTCCAAACTTTTTATTTTGATAACACATTAAAGTTATTATTATTAGATTCCAAATTTGTATTTATTAGTACACATTAACGTTATCATTAATAATATCTTCCAAACTTTTCATTATTAGTGCATTATGAAATTGTAAATAATACTACCTTCTAAACTTCTTATCTTCTCACCTTCTCACCATACACCAGGTAGGGCGATGCCCTGTCAGCGATGATGCCTCACGAAGTCCCTCCACAAGTCCCTATCAGCATACAGCTGCACACTCTCCACCTCTTCCATAGTTCTTCCTCTTGACTCTATGGCTTGTCTGATACCGTCTCTCCATCTCTTCCTGGGTCTTCCTGTTGGACGCTTTCCTTGTGGCTGCCACTGGTAGTATTTTAATGGGTACTGATGCTCATTCATCCTCATGACGTGGCCAAACCATCTTTGGCTTTTCTCTACATATTCTAATATTGGCTCTATTTCCAGCTCTCTTCTTATTTCTTCATTTCTTATTCTGTCACACCTTGTTACACCTTTTATTATTCGCAGTACTCTCATCTCTGCTGCTTGTATCTTACTTTTCAGCCTTTCTGTCAATGTCCATGTTTCTGACCCATATGTTAGAACTGGTCTTAAAATATTTTTGTAAATTGTTATCTTAACCTGCTTGGGTATAAGTTTTTCTCGCATCAATGGATATAGCGTTCTTAAATTATTTGTATGGCACTGTATTCTATTTAATATTTCTTTTTCCTTTTGACACCTTTCATCTATCTTTACTCCTAGGTATTTAAATTCTTCAACTAATTTCAGTTTTTCGCCTCCCAACCATATTTCTATCTCTTCTTTTTGCCTTGCGACCATCATTACTTCTGTTTTATTTGTGTTTATTTTAATTTTCACTCTTTTCAATGCACTGTTCCAAGCAGTTAATGCATTTTGAAGTTCAATGGGGTTGTTTGCAACCAGTGCAATATCATCTGCGTATGCCAATGTAATAATTTCCTCTCCAGATCTCAAATTTTTCATACATTTGTCCATAAAAAGTACAAAAAGCAATGGGGATATAACCCATCCAGAATTTACATCAAACCAGTTATCCTCGCGAGTTTGTGTTCTTACAGCGCTGGTACATTTACTATATAGATTTTTGATTGCTCGAACAAGTAATCTATCTTCCAATGTATCCCAAACAATGTATCCCAAACAAACAAGTAATCTATCTTCCAATGTATCCCAAATCATCTTCCTTGGTAGCCTGTCAAAGGCTTTTTCTAAGTCAACAAAAGCTATACACACTGGTTGATCCCATTCCCATCTCTTCTCCATCAGCATTTTCAAGGAGAAAATTGCATCTGTTGTCCCTCCTCTAATTTTTCTTCTACCGTCGCTCTTAACCTTCTTTCAAGTATTCTTTCATATATCTTCTCCACATGTGATAATAAGGATATTCCTCTCCAATTTTTGCATTCTGACTTGTCGCCTTTCTTTGATACTTTACATATAATGGCTTTCCCCCAATCCTCTGGTACTCTACCTTCACACCAAGCTACATTGAAAATTCTCGTTCGCCACGCGACTGTGTTTTCATTTCCTTTTAGCAGCTCTACAGGTATGCCATCGCATCCAGGACTTTTTCCATTTTTCATTTTACTGATGGCAACTCTAGTTTCTTCGATAGATATTTCGTGGTAGTAGTTTAGTCTCAGGCTGGTGTTTTCACACTCATCGTCTAATTCCTGAGGATTCAATAATTCTGAGAAATATTCTCTCCACCTTTCATCTACTTCGTTCTCATCTGTTAGTTACACTCCGTCTTTATTCTTAATTGTATTTACTACTGTTTCTTCGCCCCTTTTATAACTCTTCGCCAAACTATATATGAGCTTCCTAGTTCCCAGCAGATCCTCTTCAAGCTCTTTTCCCAATTTCTTCCAAGAATCTCTCTTGGCTCTTGCTTTTACTGTCTCTGCTTCGTTTCTTGCTGTTTCGTATTCCAATCTATTTTCTGGGGTCCGTCTTCTCATTCATCTTCTAAAAGACTGACTCTTCATCCGTCCACCATATAGTTTTCTTTTTTCTCCCACCACTAATTTTCTTGGTCTCCAGGACCTCTTTTGCTATTTTTGTAATTTTATCCTTCATGCCTATCCATTCTTCTTCAATGTCTCTGGTTTCTTCCGGCTCGCTCAGATAAACTTCTGAAATCTTTTCCTTATATAATCTTGCCTTTTCTGGTTCTTTTAGATTCTCTAATTTAATTCTTTCTCTGACTAGTTTTTTCATTGGCTTTGGCTTCCTAATGTTTAGTTTCGCAAGAACTAAACGATGATCCGAGTCAAAGGAAACCGATGGTATGCTCTTGACATCTTTGAAAAGTTTCTTGTTAGTTGTTAACATAAAGTCAATCAGTGATTTTTCAGTATATTCACCAGTTACGCTATTCCACCGATACCAGCTCCATTTATGACTTTCTCTATGCTGGTAAAAGGTATTCATCACAGACCTATGCAGAAATCTATCAGTCTTTCTCCTTCATCATTTCTTTCTCCAACACCATGTGCACCGATGACGTTTTCTATATTATTCCTCTGTCTTCCTACATGTGCATTCATGTCTCCCATGACAACTTTGATAGTATTTCCACATGAATCCAGGGTACTTTGTAGTTTTGTATAGTATTCTACTTTTTCTTCTTGAGGCCTTCCCTGGTGAGGTGCATATACCTGCACAAAAGTTATTCTTTCTGCATCCACTTTTATTGTTATTGCTAGAATTCTTTCATTAATATAAAAAATGTTCTCTACTTTTTCTGCAATAGTTGGTGTTAGAATAAAAGCCACCCCGTATTTTCTTTCATTATCCATTCCTTTGAAAATCAGCTGGTAGTTGTTGTGAATTACTTTTGTTCCCTCTCCAAGAAGTCTGGTTTCACATATTCCCATTATTTCAATTTTTCTGTCAGTCATCATGTCTACGACTTCTTCCAACTTATCATTCATTGTAGTGGCATTGATGGTTGCTATTCGTGTATTCCTTAAAGAAGGTCCAGTGTCATTTCGTGATCGTTACCGTGTGGTCCATCCAGTCCGAGGCATCATCTGTGTTACTTGAGCTGTATAGTAAGGCCACCGGCTAGCTAGGCCTGTCGTGGTCTACCGCTGTCGTTAGCGTTACCCAGGGAGCACTACGTGGAAGTGACAGTCGGATTTTTCCCCCAAAAACTTCTCATTATCACTATATTCTAAACTTGTAACACATTAAAGTTATCATTAATAGTACCTTCTATACTTGTTGTTATTACCATATTCTAAACTTTTTATTATTAGTATTTTACTATTAGTATATACTGAATTTATTATTTATCTTCTTGACTTGTCTTTATATTATAAACTTGCTTATTATCAGTACAAATTAAAGTTATCTTGAACAGTGCCTTTTAAACTTTTAATTATTGGTATATTCTAATCTTTTCATTATTAGTACACATACCTGTACCTTCTAAACCTCTGATTATTAGTATATTGTAAACTTCTGATTATAAGTACACATAAAAGTTATTAACAATAACTTGTCAAAGTTTAGAAGTTAATATTAGTAGAACCTTCTAAACTTATCGTTATTAGTATATTACACACTTGTCATTATTTCTAAACATTAAAGTTACCATTAACAGTATCTTCTGAACTTGTCAATCTTAGCATATTCTAAATATCATTGTAAGTATATTCTAAATCTGTGATTATTAGTATATATAAAATTTTGTCATTATTAGGACTCGTTAAATTTATAGTTAATAGCACCTTCTCAATTTGTCATTGTAAAACTTGTCATTATTAGTACACATTAAACTTATCCAAACTTGCTAGTATTAGTGTATTCTAATATTTTCTTTATTATTATATTATAAACCTGTTATTATTGCTACATATTAAAGTTATTATTAGTAGTATCTTCTAAACTTGTCGTTATTAGTACACATTAACGTTGTTATCAATATTACCTTCTTAACTTGACATCATTAGTATATTGTAAACTTGTTTGATAAAAAATACCTTTTAATTTTTTTTATTAGTACATGTTAAACTATCATTAAAGGAATTTTCCAAATGCTTATTTGAACACATTAGAACACATTAAAATTACCATTCTAAACTTGTCATTAATAGTACACATTAAAGTTATCATTAATAATATCTTTAATCTGATCATTATTAGTATATTCTATAATTATCCTTATTAGTACACATTAAAGTTATCATTGATATCACTTTCTAACCATTAGAATATTCTGATCATTATTAGTATATTATATAATTATCCTTATAAAGTTATCATTGATATCACTTTCTAACCATTAGAATATTCTAAACACATCTTAATTTGAATGTTCTAAAAAAATTATTTATAGTGTTCATTAAACATATTCTAAACATGACAATATTAGTGTATTCTAAAGTTTCCATTATTCTAAACTTGTCATTATTATCATATTCTAAACTTGTTAGTATTAATACACATGATTGGTAGCACTTTCCAAAGTTGTCATTATTCGTATATTCTAACTTTGTCATTATTAGTACACATTACAGTTATCTTTGATACCTTCTAATATTTGTAATTATCAGTATCGTCTATAATTGCCATTATTAGTGCATATTAAAGTTATCATTAATAGTACCTTCTACGCTTGTCCTTATTAGTATATTCTAAACATGTGATTATGAGTTATCATTAGTAGTGCTTTCTAAACGTAATTATCTTTCATATACTAAGCTTTCACTTTAAAGTTATCATTAATAGAATATTCTGAAATTTCATTATTAGTATATTCTAAACTTGTCATTAATAGTACAATTACAGTTATCATTAATAGTATCTTTATTCTGATCATTATTAGTATGTTCTATAATTATCATTATTAGTATTATTTATCATTAACAGTATCTTGTAAACTTGTTATTATTAGTATGCCCTAAACTCGTCATTATAAGTATATTCTTAACGTATCATCATTACTATACATTAAACTTTCTAAACATTATAGTATATTCTAAACTTTCATAATATTTGTTATTATCAGTATTCTCTACGATTGCCATTATTAGTGCATATTAAAGTTATTATTAATAGTACCTTTTAAACTTGTCCTTATTAGAGTTATCATTAATAGTACTTTCATATTCTAAGCTTGTCACTATTAGTTATCATTAATAGTACTTTCATATTCTAAGCTTGTCATTAATAGAATATTCTTTAAATTTCATTATTAGTATATTTTAAACTTGTCATTAATAGTACAATTAAAATTATCATTAATAGTATCCTTAATCTGATCATTATTAGTATGTTCTATAACTATCATTATTAGTATTAGTTATCATCAACAGTATCTTGTAAACTTATTATTAGTATGTTCCATATACATTAACTTACGTTATACGTTAACTTACCATTAACAGTACTTTCTAAACTTGTCATTATTAGTATATTACAAACTTACCCATAATAGTATATTCTCAACTTTCATAATTAGTACACATTATAAGTAGCTTCCAAATTTGTATAAACTTGTATATTCTATAGTTGTCACTCTTACTACATATTTAAGTTATTATTAAAGGAATCTTCTGATCTTGTCGTTATTGGTATATCCTAAACTTGTCATTAATAGCACTCGTTAATACCATAATCTTAACTTGTCATTAAAGTTTTTATTAGTTGTACCTAAAAAAGTGTCATTAATCGTATATTTTAAACTTATCATTACTAGAACATATTAAAGTTATCATTGATAATTCCTTTTCAACTTGTCATTATTAGTATAATTCAAACATTAATTAGTAATCATTATTAGCGTATTCTAAACCTGTTATTGTTAGTCACTATTCAAAAACTCTAAACTTTTCATTATTAGTACACATTAAAGTTTCAATTAATTGTACTTTTGAATATGACATTATGACACATTCAACTTGTCATAATGTCATTATTCTAAAACTTCTTTAATCGTACATGTTAGAGATATTGCTAAGAGAATCTTAAATCTTCTCAATATCAATATACATTAAAATGATTATTACTATTATATTCTAATCTTGACAACACAATAAAGTCATTAAAAATACCGATTATTACCACTTTCTAAATTTGTCATTATTTGTGTAAATAAAATTTATCATTAATCGCACACTTCTAAATTTGTTATTATTAGCAAACTTTGGGGTTTTCACAAATATTACCTTCTAAACTTGTCATCATTAGTATATTCTAAACATGTCATTATTAGTATATTCTAATAATTCTTAGTATATTCTAAACTCGTCAATATTAATCAACATTAATAGTATCTTCTAAACCTGTCATTACTAGAATATTCTAATTATTTCATTATTAGTACACATCAAATATATCATTAATAGTACCTTTTAAACCTGTCACCATTAGAGTGTTCTATACTTTCCATTATTAGTTCACATTAAAGTTATCATTAATAGTACTTTCTAGACTTCTCATTATACGTATATTATAAACATGTCAATATTGGTATATTCTAAATATGTCTTCAGTGATGTATCTAAACTTATTATTAGTATGTTGAAAACTTGTCATAATATATCATATGAAATTTATCATTAATACGACGTTATCATTAGTATATTATAAGCCTAGCAATATGCTAAAGTTGCCATTATTCTAACTTTGTCATTATCATAATTTAAACTAGTATATTCTAAACATGTCATTAATAGTATATTCAACTTTCATAATATTTTCTAATATTTGTTATTATCAGTATCCTCTACAATTGCCATTATTAGTGCATATTAAAGTTATCATTAATAGTGCCTTCTAAACTTATCGATATTAGTATATTCTAAACATGTGATTATGAGTACATATTAGAGTTATCATTAATAGTACTTTCTCAACATGTACTTGCATATTCTAAGGTTGCCACTATTGGTACACTTTAAAGTTATCATTAATAAAATATTCTAAATTTTCATTAGTGGTATATTCTAAACTTGTCATTAATAGTATACTTTAAAGTTCTCATTAATAGTATCTTTAATATGATCATTATTAGCATGTTCTATAATCTTCTATAATCTTCTAAACCTGGCATTATTAGTGTGTTCTAAACTTATTATTAGTGAAAATTAAAGTTATTAATCTTCTAAACCTGGCATTATTAGTGTGTTCTAAACTTATTATTAGTGAAAATTAAAGTTACTAATAGTACCTTATACACTAATCATTAACAGTATCCTTTTAACTTGTAATTATTAGTATATTCTAAACTTATTATTATTATTACTTTACTATTATTATTACTTATTGTATATTCTATTCTAAACTTATTACACATTAATGTTATCATTATTAGTATTTTCTAAACCTGGCATTATTAGTGTGTTCTAAACTTATTATTAGTGAAAATTAAAGTTATTGATAGTACCTTATACACTAATCATTAACAGTATCCTTTTAACTTGTAATTATTAGTATATTCTAAACTTATTACAAATTATAGTTATCATTATCGTTAAAAACTTATCACTACTAAACTTTAATCTGTACTAATAAAAACAACTTTAGAATATATATTCCAAACTTGTTTTTATTAGTACACATTTAAGTTATCATTAATAGTTCCTTTTCAACATGTCGTTATAGGTATGTTCTATATTTGTCATTATTAGTACACAATAAATATATTGTGTATTTTCACACACTTTGTTATTAGTATATTCTAAAATTCTCATGATTACTACACATTGTTATCTTTAAAAATACCTTCTAATCTTGTTTTTGTTGTCAGTATTAGTATATTCTAATTTTTTTCATTATTACTCCTAGATTTTCTTTATATATTCTAAACTTGTCATTATTAGTATATTCTAAATTCTTAATTCTTTCCATTATTAGTACTTATACATGTTCTTTCTAAACCTCTTTTTATTAGTATATTGTAAAGTTCTGATTATTATTACACATTAAAGTTCTTATCAATAATACCTTCTAAAATTGTCAAAGTTAAATGCATTATCAATATATCTTTTAAACTAGTCATTATTAGTATATTACAAACTTGCCATTATTAGTATCTTTTAAGTTTTCATTATTAGTATATATTGGCATATTCTAGTCTTTCCATTATTAGTACACATAAAAGTTATCATTAACTGTGCCTTGCATTATCAGTATATTGTAAACTTGTCACATTAAAGCTATACCTTCTAAACTTGACATCATTTGTTTTGAATAGCCCACTGCCGGAGAAACAAAGCAAAGGAGACAGACGAACTGTATATTTCGACCACTACTGTGGTCCTCTTCAGCAGTATGGCAAGTGTTTAATGAGAAAAACCCAGGAGTATATAAACTACCGTGTAAAGACTGTAATGAGGTCTACTGGGGTCAAACTGATAGGGACCTCAACACCAGAGTAAAAGAGCACAAAAACTCTCTCAGGTATGCACAAAACAACTCCACGGTCTTCCTCCATACATCAACAAAGGATCACCACATAGATTGGAACAATCCAGAATTAATTTATAAATCCAATTGTAGCTTCAGGAGAAAGATAGTTGAATATTTCCTCATTAAACACTTGCCAAATTTCAACACATCAAAAGGGCAATGGTCACCTGATTGTATAACAACTTATACTGTGAATAAATTATTACCATTACCGAATCCGCCCCACCTCGGACATGTGACTTGAGCCACCTCCCCTTGTTCCTACTTTGTAATTTCTCTCACTGTATAAATTCTTGTACATCTTATCTTGTATCCATACTGCTGAAGAGGACCACAGTAGTGGTCGAAATATACAGTTGGTCTGTCTCTTTTGCTTTGTTTCTCCGATAGTGGGCTATTTAAAACATTTTACTAAATGTGCTACTACATTTTCGTCTTGTGATATTGACATCATTTGTATATTACAAAATTGCTATTTCTAAATTTATCATTATTAGTGCACATTAAAGTTATCATGTACCTTCTAAACTTGTTATTATTAGTATATTCCAAACTTGTTATTACTAGTACACATTAAAGCTATCATTAATAATACCTTCTAAACTTGTCACAATTAGAATATCATAAATTTGTCCCTATTAATATACATTATGCTGATATTCTATGGTTGTCATTGTTAGTATATTCCAAACTTTTCATTATTAACAGATCAAATTATTCAATATTAGTACATATCAAAGATATTTAATAGAACCTTCTAAAATTGTCATTATTAAAACATATTAAAGTTATTATAAATATAATTTTCTAAAATTTTGATTATTGATTATTGTTGTATATATCGACAATATTCATTATTAATATATTCTAAACTTTTGATATTAAAGTTATCATCAATAGTTCTGACTGAATATGTTATTCTTAGTATATTCTAAACTTGTTACTATCAGTGCATATTAAAGTTATCATTAAAAGTATATTCTAAACATGTCATTACTAGTATTTTGTAATTTTTTCACTATTAGTACTCATTAAAGTAATTGTTAGTACACATTAAAGATTTTGATAATAGTACCTGCTAAACGCTATACTTTTTTTTTATAAATTTCCCATATCATAAATTAAAATTTTCATTAGTTTTGAATATACTAACAATGACATGTTTAGAAGACACTACTAATGATAACTTTAATATGTACTAATACTCAAAAGTTTAGAATATAGTAATAGTGACAAGTTTAGGATAATGATAAACTCGGAATATATTATTATTACCAAGTGTAGGATATACTAATAATGGTAAGGATACAAGGTCCTAGTAATGATAACTTCAATGTATACTAATAAAGTTTAGAATACCAAAGAAGATATGTTTAGTATCTCCTAATAGTGATGTTTCGAATTTACGAACAATGACAACTTTTAAATAAAAACTTTAATGTTTTCTGATAATTGATGTTTGGTATATACTAATAATGACAAGTTTAAAGGCACTATTAATGATAACTTGAATATGTGCACACATTCACATGTTATCATATGTTATTATTCACATGTTATTATAATACATGTATTATGTACACATAATCACATGTTTACAATAGTGTAATAAAGTTTAAAAGGTTATATTGATAATAATGTTAATGTGTAGCAATAATGACACGTTTTAATTATATTGATAATGTAAAGTTCAATAAATACTAATACTAACATAATTAGAAGTTGCTATCGATGATAACTATAATACGTACTAATAATGATTAGTTTTGAAAAAAAGCTAACAATGTCATATTAAAAAGCCAGTAATAATGGTAACTTTAACATGTACTAATACTCACAATTTTAGAATATACTAATAATGACAAGTTTTAAATAATTATAAACTTTGGAATATATTAGTATTGCCAAGTTTAGAATATACTAATAATGGTCCTAATAATGATAACTTTAATGTGTACTAATAATGACAAGTTTAGAATAATAAAGAAGATATGTTAGTATTTACTAATACTGATATTTTTCGAATATACGAACAATGACAACTTTAGAAAGTATTGTTAATGATAACTTAAACGTGTACTAATAAAGAGAAGCTTTTAATGATAACTCAGATATGTGTTAATAATAACAAGTTTATAATATACAAAAATTGACAAGTGTAGAGGGTACTATTGATAATGAATTGAATGTGTACCAAAATGACAAATTTAGAAAGACACTATTAATGATAACTTTAATGTGTAGTTACAAAAACAAGTTTATAAAGCACTATTAATGATAACTTTAATGTGTACTAATAATGACAAGTTTAAAATGCAGTAACAATGACAAGTTCAGAAAGTTCTATTAATATAAACTTTAATAAATTCCAATATTGATAAATATAAAAAACACCAATAATGAGAAGTTTAAATCATACTAAAAACTTATATGGCAAATGGCAAATGACAAGTTTAGAACATACTAATGAAAAGTTAAAGTTAATGATAACTTCAATGTGTACTAATACTGTCAAGATTATGATATGCTAGTAATCACAAATTTGAAAAATACAGTAGAAATATATAAAAAAAATGGCATATTTAGAAGAAAACTTTAGAAGATAAATTTAATATAATAATAATGGCGATTTTAGAAGGTGCTAATATGTGGTAATGTGGTAATATTGACAAGTTTAGAATACATTAAAAATAGCATTTTTGTAATATACAAGTAAAGATAAGTTCAGACTGTATCTTAATGACAACTTTTAGAAGGTACTATTAATGATAACTTTAATGTGTACTAATATAAACAAAGCACTATATACTAATAAGGGTAAGTTTAGAAGGTACTATAATCGATAACGTTAACTTGTACTAATAACGACAAGCTTGGAATATACTAATAATGCCAAGTTTAGAAGGTACTATTAAGGATAACTTTAATGTCTATTAATAGTGATAAGTTTAGTATACACTATTAATGAGAAGTTTAGAATATAATAATAATGACAAGTTTGGAAAGCACTATTAAAGATAAAATCTATGCGAAATGATAATGAAAATTTTAGAATATGACAAAGTATAATTCAATTTATAATAAAATAGCGTTTAGCAGGTACTATTATTAAATCTTTCATATGTACTAATAATCACTTTAATGAGTACTAATAGTGAAAATTTTACAAAATACTAGTAATGGCATGTTTAGAATATACTTTTAATGATAACTTTAATATGCACTGATAGTAACAAGTTTAGAATATACTAAGAATATCCTCTACAATTGCCATTATTAGTGCATATTAAAGTTATCATTAATAGTACCTTCTAAACTTGCCCTTATTAGTACAAATTATGTGATTATTAGTACACTTGAGTACATATTAGAATTATCATTAATAGTGCTTTCTAAACATGTAATTATCTTTCATATTCTAAGCTATTGGTACACTTTAAAGTTATCATTAGTAGAATGTTCTAAAATTTCATTATTAGTATATTCTGAAATTGTCATTAATAGTACACATTAAAGTTATCATTAATAGTATCTTTAATCTGATCATTATTTGTATTGTAAACTTCTCATTATTAGTATGTTCTCAACTTGTTCTTATAAGTATATTCTTAACGTATCATTATTACTATTCATTAAACTTACCATTAATAGTACTTTCTAAACTTGTCATTAATAGTATATTATAAACTTACCCATAATAGTATATTTTCAACTTTCATAATATTTTCTAATATTTGTTATTATCAGTATCCTCTACAGTTGCCATCATTAGTGCATATTAAAGTTATAATTAATAGTACCTTCTAAACTTGTCGTTATTAGTATATTCTAAACATGTGATTATGAGTACATATTAGAGTTATCATTAATAGTACTTCCTCAACATGTACTTACATATTCTGAGGTTGCTACAATTGGTATACTTTAAAGTTACCATTAATAGAATATTCTAAAATTTCATTATTAGTATATTCTAAACTTGTCATTAATAGTACACTTTAAAGTTCTCATTAATAGTATCTTTAATATGATCATTATTAGCATGTTCTATAATCATCATTATTAGTATTAGTTATTATTAACTTGTCATTATTAGTATCTTCTATACTTGACATTATAAGTATATTCTTAACGTATCATAATCACTATACATTAAACGTACCATTAATAGGAGATTCCTAAGTTGTATAACCTTGTATATTCTACAGTTGTCATTCTTTAAGTTATTATTAAAAGAATCTTCTGATTTTGTCGTTATTGGTATATCCTAAACTTGCACTCGTTAAAATTATCATTAATACCATAATCTTAAATTGTCATTATTAGTACACATTAAAGTTTTTTATTAGAAGTACCTAAAAGTATCATTAATCGTATATTCTAAACTTGTCATTACTAGAACATATTAAAGTTATCATTGATAATTCCTTTTCAACTTGTCATTATTAGTATAATTCAAACATTAATTAGTAATCATTATTAGTGTATTCTAAACTTGTTATTATTAGTCATTATTCAAAAACTCTAAACTTTTCTTTATTAGTACACATTTATGTTTCAATTAATTGTACCTTTTAAATATGACATTATGACAAATTAAACTTGTCATTATTAGTATATTCTAAAGGGTACTGTTAATGATGTTTCGAAGGTACTATTAGTGACTTTAATTTTTACTAGTGATAAGTTTAGAACATACTAATAATGTCAAATTTAGAATGTCTAGAATGTACTAGTTTAAACAATAACAATAATGATAAGGTTTAATGACAACTTTAACATATACTAATATTGCCAATTTTAGAATATACTAATAATGATAAGTTTAAAACGTCCTATTAATGATAAAATTGATATGAAGTATTAATGACAAGTTTAGAATATACCAATGAAGACATGTTTAGTATTTACAGAAGCTTAGAAAGTAATGATAACTTTAATGTGTACTAATAATGAAAAGTATATTCTAAAGGGTACTGTTAATGATGTTTCGAAGGTACTATTATTGACTTTAATTTATACTAGTGATAAGTTTAGAACATACTAATAATGTCAAGTTTTGAATGTCTAGAATGTACTAGTTTAAACGATAACAATAATGATAAGGTTTAATGACAACTTTAACATATACTAATATTGCCAATTTTAGAATATACTGATAATGATAAGTTTAAAACGTCCTATTAATGATAAAATTGATATGAAGTATTAATGACAAGTTTAGAATATACCAATGAAGACATGTTTAGTATATACAGAAGTTTAGAAAGTACTATTAATGATAACTTTAATGTGTACTAATAATGAAAAGTATAAAACATTCTAATGATGACAAGTTTAAAAGGTACTATTAATGATATCTTTGATGTGTACTTACAATGACAAGTTTACAATATTCTAATAATGACAGGTTTAGAAGATACTACAAAAAATAACTAATGATGAGTTTAGAATATACTAATTATTACAAGTTTAAAGGGTACTGTTAATGATAAGTTTAGAAGGTACTATTAATTACTTTATTTTTTACTAATGATAAGTTTAGAACATACTAATAATGTCAAATTTAGAATGTACTAATAAAAACAAGATTAGAAGGTATTTTTAATGATAAATTCAATGTGTACTAATAATGGCAAATTTGGAATATACTAATAATAATAATTAGGATATACTATTAATGATAAGTTTTGAATATACTAATAATATGTTCAGAATATACTAGTTTGAATTATAATAATAATGACAAGATTAGAATAATGACAACTTTAACATATACTAAAATTGTCAGACTTAGAATATACTAATGATAACGTCTTATTAATGATAAATTTAATATGAACTATTAATGACAAATTTAGATCATACTAATAATGACAAGTTGAAGACACATTTAGAACATACCAATATTAACATATTTAGAATATACGTATAATGAGAAGTCTAGAAGGTACTATTAATGATAACTTTAATGTGTACTAATAATGAAAAGTATAGAACACTAATGGTGACAGGTACTATTAATGATATTTAATGATATTTTATAATGACAAGTTTAGAACATTCTAATAATGACAGATATTTAATGATATTTAATGATATTTTATAATGACAAGTTTAGAACATTCTAATAATGACAGATTTCGAAGATACTATTTAGAATACTATTTAGAATAATTATTAGAATATACTAATAATGACATGTTTAGAATATACTAATGATGACAAGTTTAGAGGGTAATATTTATGATAACTTCAATGTTTAGAATATACTGATAATAAGAAGTGTGCGATTAATAAATCTTATTTCCACAAATAATGTCAAATTTAGAATGTGGTAATAATCGGTACCTTTGATCATTTTATTGTGTTGTAATAATGTCAAGATTAGAATATAATAGTAATAATAACTTTAATGTATATTGATACTGACAAGATTAAGATTCTCTTAGCAATATCTTTAACGAGTACTATTAAAGAAAGTTTAGAATATACTAATAATTACAAGTTTAATGTGTCATAATGTCATATTCAAAAGGTACAATTAATTGAAACTTTAATGTGTACTAATAAGGAAAAGTTTAGAGTTTTTGAATAATGACTAATAATAACAAGTTTAGAATACACTAATAATGATTACTAATTAATGTTTGAATTATACTAATAATGACAAGTTGAAAAGGAATTATCAATGATAACTTTAATATGTCCTAGTAATGACAAGTTTAGAATATACGATTAATGACACTTTTAGGTACTTCTAATAAAAAACTTTAATGTGTACTCATAATGACAAATTAAGATTATGGTATTAATGATAATTTTAACGAGTGCAAGTTTAGGATATACCAATAACGACAAAATCAGAAGATTCTTTTGATAATAACTCAAATATGTACTAAGAATGACAACTTTAGAATATACAAGGTTATACAAATTTGGAATCTCCTATTAATGATAACATTAATGTGTACTAATTATAAAAGTTGAGAATATACTATTACGGGTAAGTTTATAACATACTAATAATGACAAGTTTAGAAAGCACTATTAATGGTAAGTTTAATGTATAGTGATTATGATACGTTAAGTATAGAAGATACTAATAATGACACGTTTACTTAATAACAACTAATACTTATAATGATGATTGTAGAACATGCTAATAATGATCATATTAAAGATACTATTAATGAGAACTAAAGTATACTATTAATGACAGGTTTAGAATATATTAATAATGAAATTTTAGAATATTTTATTAATGATAACTTTAAAGTGTACCAATAGTGGCAACCTTAGAATATGCAAGTACATGTTGAGAAAGTACTATTAATGATAACTCTAATATGTACTCATCATCACATGTTTAGAATATACTAATATCGATAAGTTTAGAAGGTACTATTAATGATAACTTTAATATGCACAATTGTAGAGGATACTGATAATAACAAATATTAGAAAATATTATGAAAGTTGAAAATATACTATTATGGGTAAGTTTATGATAAAATATTAATGACAAGTTTAGAAAGTACTATTAATGGTAAGTTTAATGAATAGTAATAATGATACGTTAAGAATATACTTATAAGATCAAGTTGAGAACATACTAATAATGAGAAGTTTACAATACAAATAATGATCAGATTAAAGATAGTATTAATGACAACTTTAATGTGTACTATTAATGACAATTTCAGAATATACTAATAATGAAATTTTAGAACATTCTACTAATGATAACTTTAAAGTGTACCAATAGCTTAGAATAATGATAATTCTAATATGTACTCAAGTATATTAATAATCACATAATTTGTACTAATAAGGGCAAGTTTAGAAGGTACTATTAATGATAAATTTAATATGCACTAATAATGGCAATTGTAGAGGATATTCTTAGTATATTCTAAACTTGTGCATATTAAAGTTATCATTAAAAGTATATTCTAAACATGCCATTACTAGTATTTTGTAGATTTTTCACTTTTAGTACTCATTAAAGTAATTATTAGTACATATTAAAGTACCTGGTAAACGCTATACGTTTTCTTTCTAAATTTCGGTTTTATTATCAATTAAACTATACTTTGTCATATTCTAAACTTGTCATTATTATTATATTCTAAACTTCTCATTAAAAGTGTATACTAAACTTATCACTATTAATAGACATTAAAGTTATCCTTAATAGTACCTTCTAAACTTGGCATTATTAGTATATTCCAAGCTTGTCTTTATTAGTACAAGTTAACGTTATCAATTATAGTACCTTCTAAACTTACCCATATTAGTATATAGTGCTTTGTTTATATTAGTACACATTAAAGTTATCATTAATAGTACCTTCTAAAAGTTGTCATTAAGGTACAGTCTGAACTTATCTACTTGTATTTTAAACTTGTCAGTATTACCTCATTACCAAATATTAGCACCTTCTAAAATCGCCATTATTATTATATTAAACTTGTCATTATCAGTATATTCTAAATTTATCTTCTAAAGTTTTCTTCCAAACATCCCATTTTTTATATATATATTTTACTGTACCTTTCAAATTAGTGATTATTAGCATATCATACTCTTGAGAGTATTAGTACACATTGAAGGTATCATTAATAGTAAATTCTTAACTTTTCATTAGTATGTTCTAAACTTGTCGTCATTTGCCATTTGCCATGTAAGTTTTCATTAATAGTACAATTACATCTCATTTTTAGTATAATTTAAACTTCTCATTATTGGTGTTTTCTGGATTTGTCAATATTACTGCATTTTAAACTTGTCATTTATAGTACCTTATAAACTTGTCTTTGTAACTACACATTAAAGTTATCATTAATAGTATCATTAGTATCATTAGTATCATTAGTATCATTAGTATCATTAAAGTATCATTAGTATCATTAATATCATTAAAGTTACCATTAATAGTATCTTTCTAAATTTGTCATTTTGGTACACATTCAATTCATTATCAATAGTATAGCATAAACTTGTTATTATTAACACATATCTAAGTTATCATTAAAAGCTTCTCTTTATTAGTACACGTTTAAGTTATCATTAACAATACTTTCTAAAGTTGTCATTGTTCGTATATTCGAAAAATATCAGTATTAGTAAATACTAACATATCTTCTTTATTATTCTAAAATTGTCATTATTAGTACACATTAAAGCTATCATTATTAGGACCATTATTAGTATATTCTAAACTTGGCAATACTAATATACTCCAAAGTTTATAATTATTTAAATCTTGTCATTATTAGTATATTCTAAAATTGTGAGTATTAGTACATGTTAAAGTTACCATTATTACTGGTTTTTTAATACGACATTGTTAGCTTTTTTTAAACTAATCATTATTAGTACGTATTATAGTTATCATTAATAGCAACTTCTAATTATGTTATTATTAGTATTTACTAAACTTTACATTATCAATATAATTAAAACGTGTCATTATTGCTACACATTAACATTATTATTAATATAACCTTTTAAACTTTATTACAATATTGTAAACATGTGATTATGTGTACATAATTCAGTACATGTATTATAATAACATGTGAATAATAACATATAATAACATGTGAATATGTGTACATATTCAAGTTATCATTAATAGTGCCTTTAAACTTGTCATTATTAGTATATACCAAACATTAATTATCAGAAGACATTAAAGTTTTTATTTATAATACATTCTAAGTTTGTCATTATTAGTACGTTCTAAACTTGTCATTATTAGTACAAATTATAGTTATCATATAGAACCTTCTAAAGTTGTCATTTTTAGTCATTTCTATACTTTCCATTATCAACTTATTCTAAACTTTTCCACATTAAAGTTATCAAGAATCTTCTAAGCTTAGCATTAGTATACTCTAATTGTGTCATTATTCTAAACTTGTGATTCTTAGTATATTCTAAGCCCGTTATTATTGGTACATACTAAATTTTTCATTAATAATACCTTCTAAATTTGTTAGTATTAGTGTATTCTAAACTTGTCATTACAAGTATATTCTAAACCTGACATTATTAGCATATTCTAAATTTGTCATTATTGGTATATTCAACACTTGTCTTTATTAGTGTATTACAGACTTACTTATTATTAGTACAAATTAAAGTTGTCTTGAACAGTACTCTTTAAACTTGTAATTATTGGTACATTCTAATCTTTCCATTATTAGTACACATACCTGTACCTTCTAAACCTCTGATTATTAGTGCACATTAAAGTTATTATTAATAATACCTTCTAAACTTGTCAAAGTTAAATGCATTATTAATATATCTTTAAAACAAGTCATTATTAGTATATTACAAACTTGCCATTATTAGTATCTTTTAATCTTTCCATTATTAGTACACATAAAAGTTATCATTAACTGTGTAAACTTGTCACATTAAAGCTATTATTGATAATACCTTCTAAACTTGTACATGTTATTCTTAGTATATTCTAAACTTGTTACTAATAGTGCGTATCAAAGTTATCATTATCATGTCATTACTAGTATTTTGTAAACTTTTCACTATTAGTACTCATTTAAGTAATTATTAGTACACATTAAAGATTTTATTAATAGTACCTGTTAAACACTATACGTTTTTTGTCAATTTCCCATGATGTTATAAATCAATTTTTCATTAACATGTAAACTTGTCATATTCTAACATTTTCATTATCATTTCACATAGATTTATCTCTAATAGTGCTTTCGAAACTTCACATTAATAGTATATACTAAACTTACCACTATTAGTAGACATTAAAGTTATCCATAATAGTACTTTTAAACTTGGCATTATTAGTATATTCTAAGCTTGTCTTTATGAGTACAAGTTAACGTTATTAATTATAGTACCTTTTAAACTTACCCTTATTAGTAAATAGTACTTAGTACACATTAAAGTTATCATTAATAGTACTTTCTAAAAGTTGTCATTAAGGTACCTTCTGAACTTATCTTTTGTATATTACAAAAATGCTATTTTTAGTGTATTCTAAATTTGTCATTATTACCACATTAGCACATATTAAATCTAACCGTAATATTACAAAATTGTCATTACTAGCATATTTGTCATTATTAGTGCACATTAAAGTTATCATGCAATAGTACCTTCTAAACTTGTCATTATTAGTATATTCTAAGCACGTTAAAATTATCATTAATAATATCTTCTAAACTTGACATAATTAGAATAAAATATACTAATAATGCAAGGTTTAGAAAATACTAACAATAGCATAGTAAGAGGTTATTATTAATGATAACTATAATTTATCATTATTCTAAACTTGTCATTATTGGTATATACCAATTTATCAGTGTCTTCTAAACATGATATTGTTAGGTTATTCAAAACTAATCATTATTAGTACGTATTATATTTATCATTAATAGCAACTTCTGATATTGCTATTACAATATTTTTCTAAACTTTTCATTATTAATATGATTCAAACGTGTCATTATTACTACACATTAACGTTATCATTAATATAACCTCCAAAACTTGTCATTATTACAAAATTGTAAACTTGTGATTATTGGTACATATTAAAGTTATCATTAACAGTGCCTTTAAACTTTTCAATATTAGTATTTTTCAAACATTAGTTATTAGAGGACATCAAAGTTTTCATTTATAGTACATTCCAAATTTGTCATTAGTATGTTCTGGTCATTATTAGTACAAGTTAAAGTTATGATATATATTACCTTCTAAAGTTGTCATTATTAGTAATTTCTAAACTTAATATGTTCGAAACTTGTACTTATTAATACACATTAAAGTTATCATTAATAGTACCTTGTAAACTTATATGTACTAATAATAGTACAAAATGAAGTTATCATTACTAGAACCTTCTAAACTTATCATTATTAGTATATTCCACACTTGTCATTATTTCTACACATCAAAGTTATCTTGAGGAGTATCTTCTAAACCTGTCAATCCTAGTAGATTCTAAACTTTTAATTGTATATACATTCTAAACCTGTGGTTATTAGTGCATTTCTTCTATACATGTCGTTATTAGTATATTCTAATTTTGTCATTATTAGGACACCTTGATTCGTTATTGTTGGTATATTATAAACTTTTCATTATTAGTACACATTAAACTTATCAATCACCTTCCAAACTTGTCAGTATTAGTGTATTCTAAACTTTTCTTTGTTTTTATAATATAAACTTGTCGTTATTGATACGTTAAAACTATTATTATTAGTATCTCCTAAACTTGTCATTATCAGTACACGTTAAGAGTACCTTCTAAACATCATTATTAGTATAGTATAAACTTGTCATATTAGTACACATTAAATTAATCATTAATAGTATATTCTAAAATTGTCATTATCAGTATATTATTAACTTGTCATTATTAGTACACATTAAAGTAATCATTAGAAATACCTTCTAAACTTTTCATTTTTAGTACATGTTAAAACTATTTGGACCTCGTATACTTATCATTATTGGTATATTCTAAACTTGGCAAAACTAATATATTCCAAAGTTGATCATTTTTCTAAACTTGTCATTATTGCTATATTCTAAACTTGCTATATTCTAAACATGTTAGAGTAGTAGTGTCTTCTAAACATGACATTGTTAGTTTATTCAAAACAAATCATTGATAGTATTAGTATTTTCTAAACTTTGCATTATTAATATAATTCAAACGTGTCATTACACATTAACGTTATCATTAATATAACCTTCTAAATATGTCATTTATTGCTGTTTTTTAACTTTTCTTCATTAGTATTTTATAAACTTGTCAATGTCCATAAATATTAAAGCTGTTAGTAGTAGTATCTTCTAAACTTGTCATTATTTGTATAGTCCAGTATTATTAGTACACGTTAAAAGTACCTTCTACCTTAACAGTAACTTGACATCATTAGTATATTATAAACATGTAGGTAATCATTAATAGTATATTCTAAATTTGTCATTATTACTATATTCTAAACTTGTCATCCTAATTTTTCATTATTTGGATATTGTAAACCTCTTCTAAAATTATCGTTCTTAAAATATTCTAACCTTGTCATCAATAGTACATTTTAAATTTGTGATTTGTGATTAAATTTGTGATTTGTACAAATTAAATATATCATTAGTAGATCCGTCTAAGTCTGTCATTTAGTACATTCTAAACTTCTCCTTATTAGTACCTTCTAAACTTCTCATTATTAGTATATTCTAAACATGTTATTAGTGCTCATTAAAGTCATCATTAATAGTAACTTCTAAACATGACATTATTTATTCATAGAACGGTCTAAATTTGTCATTATTAGTATGTTCTAAAATTGTCCTTATTTGTTCATATTAAAGATAGCACCTTCTAAACTTATTATTGTGAGTATATTCTTAATTATTAATAAACATTAAAGTTACTATTAGTAGTACCTTTTAAATTTGTCATTATTAGGACACATTAAAATTTTCCTTAATGGTACATTGTAAGCTTGTCATTATTAGTATATTCTAATCATGGAGACACTAAAGTTATCATCAATACTGCATTCTAAACTTCTCATTTTAATTAGCAGTACTTGCCATTGTTAGTATATTCTAAACTTTTCATTATTATTTCACATTTAAGTGTTCTCAATGTAGGTATATTCTAAACATGCCATTATTAGTATATTATAACTTGTCATTTTTAGAATACCTTATAGCTATCAGTAATAGTTCCTTTTAAACCAGTTACTATTTGTATATTCTAAACTTATCATAATTAGTAGACAGGAAACTTTCATTTTTAAAAAGTTGCTATTATCGTTATATGATAAAATTTTCTTTAATAAAACAAATTAAAGTTTTTTTAATTAGTGCCTTCTAAACTTATCACTATTGGTATATTATAAAATTCTCATTATTAGCACTCATTAACAGTGCCTTCAGAACCTATATATTAGTATATTCTAAGCTTGTCATTTTAGAACACATTAGATCTATCACTAATAGTACCTTCTAAACTTGTCATTATTATTATATTATAGTTAACAGTTATAGTAACTTCTCAACTTGTTATTATTAGCATATTCTAAACTTTCATTATTAGTACACATGAAAGTTTTCATTAACAGTACTTTCTAAACTTCTCATTATTACGTGTCATTATTTGTACATATTTAAGTTATCATTAATAGGATCCTTTAAACTTATCATTATTGCTATATTTTAAACATTCTTTTAAACTTGTCATTATCTTTTATTCTAAACGTTTTATTACTTGTATTTCATTAACAGTACCTTCTAAACTTCTCATTATTACGTGCCATTATTAATTCATATTTAAGTTATCATTAATAGGATCTTTTCAGTTTATGATTATTGCTATATGACATGTCGATATTAGATTCTTCTAAAGTTGTCATTACCTTTTATTCCCAACATTATATTACTTGTGTATTCTAAGCTTGTCACTATTAGACAGTACTTTCATATTCTAAGCTTGTCATTAATAGAATATTCTTTAAATTTCATTATTAGTATATTTTAAACTTGTCATTAATAGTACAATTAAAGTTATCATTAATAGTATCTTTAATCTGATCATTATTAGTATGTTCTATAATTATCATTATTAGTATTAGTTATCATCAACAGTATCTTGTAAACTTATTATTAGTATGTTCCATATACATTAAACTTACCATTAACAGTACTTTCTAAACTTGTCATTATTAGTATATTACAAACTTACCCATAATAGTATATTCTCAACTTTCATAATTAGTACACATTATAAGTAGCTTCCAAACTTGTATAAACTTGTATATTCTATAGTTGTCACTCTTACTACATATTTAAGTTATTATTAAAAGAATCTTCTGATCTTGTCGTTATTGGTATATCCTAAACTTGTCATTAATAGCACTCGTTAATACCATAATCTTAACTTGTCATTTAAGTTTTTATTAGTTGTACCTAAAAAGTGTCATTAATCGTATATTTTAAACTTATCATTACTAGAACATATTAAAGTTATCATTGATAATTCCTTTTCAACTTGTCATTATTAGTATAATTCAAACATTAATTAGTAATCATTATTAGTGTATTCTAAACCTGTTATTGTTAGTCACTATTCAAAAACTCTAAACTTTTCATTATTAGTACACATTAAAGTTTCAATTAATTGTACCTTTTGAATATGACATTATGACACATTCAACTTGTCATAATGTCATTATTCTAAAATTTCTTTAATCGTACATGTTAAAGATATTGCTAAGAGAATCTTTAATCTTGTCAATATCAATATACATTAAAATGATTATTACTATTATATTCTAATCTTTATATATCAACGATGAGATGCTTAGAATATACTAAAAATGACAGTTTAAAAGGAACTATTAATGATAACCGTTTAGTAATAATAACAAGTTTTGAATATACTAATAATGACAAGTTTAGAAAATACTATCAATGATAACTTTTCAATATACTAATAATGACAAGGTTAGAAAATACTATTAATTTAGAATGTACTAATACTGAAAGTAATAAAAGTAATAAAATGAAAAGATCCTATTAATGATAACTTAAATATGAATTAATAATGGCACGTAATAATGAGAAGTTTAGAAGGTACTGTTAATGAAATACAAGTAATAAAACGTTTAGAATAAAAGATAATGACAAGTTTAGAAGAATGTAATACTCACATGTTTAAAATATAGCAATAATGATAAGTTTAAAGGATCCTATTAATGATAACTTAAATATGTACAAATAATGACACGTAATAATGAGAAGTTTAGAAAGTACTGTTAATGAAAACTTTCATGTGTACTAATAATGAAAGTTTAGAATATGCTGATAATAACAAGTTGAGAAGTTACTATAACGGTTAACTATAATATAATAATAATGACAAGTTTAGAAGGTACTATTAGTGATAGATCTAATGTGTTCTAAAAAAGACAAGCTTAGAATATACTAATATATAGGTTCTGAAGGCACTGTTAATGAGTGCTAATAATGAGAATTTTAGAATATACCAATAGTGATAAGTTTAGATGGTACTAATAAAAAAAACTTTAATTTGTTTTATTAATGAAAAGTTTATCATATAACGATAATAGCAAATTTTTAAAAATGAAAATTTCCTGTCCACTAATTATGATAAGTTTAGAATATGCAAATAGTAACTTGTTTAGAAGGAACTATTACTGATAGCTATAAGGTATTCTAAAAATGACAAGTTATGATATACTAATAATGGCATGTTTAGAATATATCTACATTGAGAAGTTTAGAAGGTACTATTAATGAAAACTTTAATGTATAATAATAATGAAAAGTTTAGAATATACTAACAATGGCAAGTACTGAGAAGTTTAGAATGCAGTATTGATGATAACTTTAGTGTCTACATGATTAGAATATACTAATAATGACAAGCTTACAATGTACCATTAAGGAAAATTTTAATGTGTCCTAATAATGACAAATTTAAAAGGTACTACTAATAGTAACTTTAATGTTTATTAATAATTAAGAATATATAAGTTTAGAAGGTGCTATCATATATAACTTTAATATGAACAAATAAGGACAAGTTTAGAACATACTAATAATGACAAATTTAGACCGTTCTATGAATAAATAATGTCATGTTTAGAAGTTACTATTAATGATGACTTTAATGAGCACTAATAACATGTTTAGAATATACTAATAATGAGAAGTTTAGAAGGTACGATCAATTATAACTTTAAAGTACTAATAAGGAGAAGTTTAGAATGTACTAAATGACAGACTTAGACGGATCTACTAATGATATATTTAATTTGTACAAATCACAAATTTAATCACAAATCACAAATTTAAAATGTACTATTGATGACTAGGTTAGAATATTTTAAGAACGATAATTTTAAGAAGAGGTTTATAATATCCAAATAATGAAAAATTAGGAAGGTATTTTTAATGATAACTTTAATGTCTACTAACAATGACAAGTTTAGAATATAGTAATAATGACAAATTTAGAATATACTATTAATGATTACCTACATGTTTATAATATACTAATGATGTCAAGTTACTGTTAAGGTAGAAGGTACTGTTAACGTGTACTAATAATACTGGACTATACAAATAATGACAAGTATAGAAGATACTACTACTAATAGCTTTAATATGTATGGATAATGACAAGTTTATAAAATACTAATAAAGAAAAGTTAAAAAAACCAGCAATAAATGACATGTTTAGAAGATTATATTAATGATAACGTTAATGTGATTAATGATAACAATTTTAGAAGGTACTGAATTATATTAATAATGCAAAGTTTAGAAAATACTAATACTATCAATGATTTGTTTTGAATAAACTAACAATGTCATGTTTAGAAGACACTACTACTTTAACATGTACTAATACTCACAAGTTTAGAATACAGCAATAATGACAAGTTTAGAAAAATGATAAACTTTGGAATATATTAGTTTTGCCAAGTTTAGAATATACCAATAATGATAAGTATACGAGGTCCTAATAATGAAAAGTTTAGAAGGTATTTCTAATGATTACTTTAACATGTACTAATACTCACAAGTTTAGAATACAGCAATAATGACAAGTTTAGAAAAATTATAAACTTTGGAATATATTAGTTTTGCCAGGTTTAGAATATACCAATAATGATAAGTATACGAGGTCCTAATAGTATACTAGGTCCTAGTATAATAGGTCCTAATAATGTACTAATAATGAAAAGTTTAGAAGGTATTTCTAATGATTACTTTAATGTGTACTAATAATGACAAGTTAATAATATACTGATAATGACAATTTTAGAATATACTATTAATGATTAATTTAATGTGTACTAATATGGCAAGTTTATACTATACTAATGATGTCAAGTTAAGAAGGTAATATTGATAATAACGTTAATGTGTACTGATAATGACAAGTTTAGAATATACTAATAATGATGTTTAGAAGGTACTCTTAACGTGTACTAATAATACAAGTTTGATACTAATAATAATAGTTTTAATATGTATCAATAACGACAAGTTTATATCATAAAAATAAAGAAAAGTTTAGAATACACAGTTTGGAAGGTGTTATGATTGATAAGTTTAATGTGTACTAATAATGAAAAGTTTATAATATACCAACAATAACGAATCAAGGTGTCCTAATAATGACAAAATTAGAATATACTAATAACGACATGTATAGAAGAAATGCACTAATAACCACAGGTTTAGAATGTATATACAATTAAAATAGATTCTAAACGAATCTACTAAGATTGACAGGTTTAGAAGATACTCCTCAAGATAACTTTGATGTGTAGAAATAATGACAAGTGTGGAATATACTAACAATGATAAGTTTAGAAGGTTCTAGTAATGATAACTTCATTTTGTACTAATAATGACAAGTTTAGCATATAAGTTTACAAGGTACTATTAATGATAACTTTAATGTGTATTAATAAGTACAAGTTTCGAACATATTAAGTTTAGAAATTACTAATAATGACAACTTTAGAAGTTAATATATATCATAACTTTAATTTGTACTAATAATGACCAGAACGTACTAATGACAAATTTAGAATGTACTATAAATGAAAACTTTGATGTCCTCTAATAACTAATGTTTGAAAAATACTAATATTGAAAAGTTTAAAGGCACTGTTAATGATAACATAAATATGTACCAATAATCACAAGTTTACAATTTTTGTAATAATGACAAGTTTTTGAGGTTATATTAATGATAACGTTAATATGACACGTTTGAATCATATTAATAATGCAAAGATTAGAAAATTCTTGTAATAGCAAAATCAGAAGTTGCTATTAATGATCAATATAATACGTACTAATGATGATTAGTTTTGAATAACCTAACAATATCATGTTTAGAAGACACTGATAAATTGGTAACTTTAACATGTATCAATACTCACAAGTTTAGAATATACCAATAATGACAAGTTTAGAATAATGATAAATTATAGTTATCATTAATAGCAACTTTTACTATGCTATTGTTAGTATTTTCTAAACCTTGCATTATTACTACACATTAACGTTATCCTAAATGTAACCTTCTAAACATGTCATTACTAATAATATTCTAATTATGACAAGTTTAGAAGGTATTATTAATGATAATTTTAACGTGTTTCGAATATACTAATAATGACAAGTTTAGAAGGTACTATTGCATGATAACTTTAATGTGCACTAATTATGACAAATTTAGAATATGCTAGTAATGACAATTTTGTAATATTACGGTTAGATTTAATATGTGCTAATGTGGTAATAATGACAAATTTAGAATACACTAAAAATAGCATTTTTGTAATATACAAAAGATAAGTTCAGAAGGTACCTTAATGACAACTTTTAGAAAGTACTATTAATGATAACAAAGTACTATTTACTAATAAGGGTAAGTTTAAAAGGTACTATAATTGATAACGTTAACTTGTACTCATAAAGACAAGCTTAGAATATACTAATAATGCCAAGTTTAGAAGGTACTATTAAGAATAACTGTAATGTCTACTAATAGTGGTAAGTTTAGTATATACTATTAATGTGAAGTTTCGAAAGCACTATTAGAGATAAATCTATGTGAAATGATAATGAAAAGTTTAGAATATGACAAGTTTACATGTTAATGAAAAATTTATTTATAATATCATGGGAAATTGACAAAAAACGGATAGTGTTTAACAGGTACTATTAATAAAATCTTAAATGTGTACTAATAATTACTTAAATGAGTACTAATAGTGAAAAGTTTACAAAATACTAGTAATGACATGATAATGACAACTTTAATATGCACTATTTGTAACAAGTTTAGAATATACTAAGAATAACATGTACAATTTTAGGTGTTATCAATAATAGCTTTATGACAAGTTTACAATATACTTTTAATGCAAGGCACAGTTAATGATAACTTTTATGTGTACTAATAATAGAAAGATTAAAAGATACTAATAATGGCAAGTTTGTAATATACTAATAATGACTTGTTTTAAAGATATATTAATGATGCATTTAACTTTGACAAGTTTAGAAGGTATTATCAATAATAACTTTAATGTGCACTAATAATCAGAGGTTTAGAAGGTACAGGTATGTGTACTAATAATGGAAAGATTAGAATGTACCAATAATTACAAGTTTAAAGAGTACTGTTCAAGACAACTTTAATAAGTAAGTTTGTAATACACTAATAAAGACAAGTTTAGAATGCACTCTAATGAATTTAATGTGTACTAATGATAAAAAGTTTAGAATATGGTAATGATAACAATTTTAGAAGGTACTATTGAGATCTTTAATGTGTACTAATAGTGACAAGTTTAGAATATAGTAATAATGAGAAATTTAGAAGGCACTATCATTGACAACTTTAGAATGCACTAATAATGAAAAGTTTGGAAAATATTATCAATGATAACGTTAATGTTATACTAATAAATACAAACAAATAAAAAACTACAATATATATATATATATATATATATATGTGTGTGTTCTGAAAATGAAAAGTTAAAAGTTTAGAATATACCAATAGGTTTAGAATAAGCTAATAATGACAATTTTAGAATGTACTTTTAACAATAACTTTAATGTGTACTAGTAATGACAGGTTAAAGGTACTATTAATAGTAACTTTAAAGTGAACTAATAATGACATATTTAGAGTATACTAATATTAAGTTTAGGATATACAAATAAAGGCCGGGTAGGTACTATTAATGGTAACTTTAATGTGTACCAATAATGAGATGGCTAGAATATACTGTAAATGACAATTTTATAAAGAACTAATAATGACAAGTTTAGAATATACTAGTAATGACAAGTTTAGAAAGTACTATTAATGATAACTTTAGAGTGTACTAATACTGTAGAGTTTATAATATACAAATAATAAAAAATTAGGAATAAAAATAATGACAAGTTTAGAAGAAACTAATATTGACATGTTTAAAATATAGCAATAACTATCATTTTAAAAGATCCTATTAAATGATATCTTTAATGTATACTAATAATGGCACGCAATAATAAGAAGTTTAGAAGGTACTGTTAAGTTTAGAATATACTAATAATAACAAGTTGAGATGTTACTATAATTGTTAACTATAATATGTGCTAATAATGGATTTAGAATATACTAATAATAATAAGTTTAGAAGGTACTAATAACATTAATATGAACTAATAATGACAAGTTTAGAATATACAAAGAAAATTCAGAAGGTATAAGAAGTGATAATGAAAAAAATAGAATATACAAGTTTAGAATATAACAATAAAAACAAGATTAGAAGGTATTTTTAAAGATACCATTAATGCGTACTAATAATGAGAATTTTAGAATATACTATTAATGAAGGGTGTGAAAATACAATTTATATATTTATTGTGTACTAATAATGATGACGACAGGTTGTAAAGGAACTGTTAATGATAACTTTAATGTGTACTAATAAAAACAAGTTTAGAATATATTTTAGCAGTGACCATTTTTTTTAACGATAATGATAACTTTAATGTGTAATAATATTGACAAGTTTAGAATATACTAATACACATGATTAGTGTAGAAGCTACTATTAACGACTTTAATTTTCATTAAAAATAAGTTTAGTTTTAGAAAATACTAATATAAACAAGATGAGTAGGTACTATTAATGATAGATTTAATGTGTACTAATAATGTCAAACCTGGAATATAGTAATAATGAAAAGATTAGAAGATACTATTAATAATGACAAGTTTTGAATATACTACTTTAAATAATAATAATAATGACAACTTTAACATATATTACCAAGTTTACAATATACTAATAATGATATACTTAATATAAACTATTAATGGCAAGTTTTGAACATACTAATAATGACAAGTTTAGAATATTCCAATGTAGACATGTTTAGAATATACGTATAATGAGAAATTTGGAAAGTATTATTAATGATAATTTTAATGTGTACTATTAATGAAAAGTATAGAACATTCTAATGAAGACAAGTTTAAAAGGTACTATTAATGATATCTTTGATGTGTACTAAATAATGACACGTTTAGAATATTCCGATAATGATGCTATTAATGATAACTAATAATTACAAACCTAAAGGATACTGTTAGTGATAAGTTTGGAATTAATGACTTTAATTTTTACTATTGATAAGTTTAGAACATAATAATAATGACAAGTTTAGAATGTTTAGAATATACTAGTATACTAATATTGCCAAGTTTAGAATATACTAATAATGATAAGTTTAGAACGTCCTATTAATGATAAATTGATATGAAGTATTAATGACAAGTTGCTATCAATGATAACTATAATACGTACTAATAATGATTAGTTTTGAAAAAAAGCTAACAATGTCATATTAAAAAGCCAGTAATAATGGTAACTTTAACATGTACTAATACTCACAATTTTAGAATATACTAATAATGACAAGTTTTAAATAATTATAAACTTTGGAATATATTAGTATTGCCAAGTTTAGAATATACTAATAATGGTCCTAATAATGATAACTTTAATGTGTACTAATAATGACAAGTTTAGAATAATAAAGAAGATATGTTAGTATTTACTAATACTGATATTTTTCGAATATACGAACAATGACAACTTTAGAAAGTATTGTTAATGATAACTTAAACGTGTACTAATAAAGAGAAGCTTTTAATGATAACTCAGATATGTGTTAATAATAACAAGTTTATAATATACAAAAATTGACAAGTGTAGAGGGTACTATTGATAATGAATTGAATGTGTACCAAAATGACAAATTTAGAAAGACACTATTAATGATAACTTTAATGTGTAGTTACAAAAACAAGTTTATAAAGCACTATTAATGATAACTTTAATGTGTACTAATAATGACAAGTTTAAAATGCAGTAACAATGACAAGTTCAGAAAGTTCTATTAATATAAACTTTATAAAATTCCAATATTGACAAATATAAAAAACACCAATAATGAGAAGTTTAAATTATATGGCAAATGGCAAATGACAAGTTTAGCATACTAATGAAAAGTTAAAGTTAATGATAACTTCAATGTGTACTAATACTGTCAAGATTATGATATGCTAGTAATCACAAATTTGAAAAATACAGTAGAAATATATAAAAAAGGCATATTTAGAAGAAAACTTTAGAAGATAAATTTAATATAATAATAATGGCGATTTTAGAAGGTGCTAATATGTGGTAATGTGGTAATATTGACAAGTTTAGAATACTTTAAAAATAGCATTTTTGTAATATACAAGTAAAGATAAGTTCAGACTGTATCTTAATGACAACTTTTAGAAGGTACTATTAATGATAACTTTAATGTGTACTAATATAAACAAAGCACTATATACTAATAAGGGTAAGTTTAGAAGGTACTATAATCGATAACGTTAACTTGTACTAATAACGACAAGCTTGGAATATACTAATAATGCCAAGTTTAGAAGGTACTATTAAGGATAACTTTAATGTCTATTAATAGTGATAAGTTTAGTATACACTATTAATGAGAAGTTTAGAATATAATAATAATGACAAGTTTGGAAAGCACTATTAAAGATAAAATCTATGCGAAATGACAATGAAAAGTTTAGAATATGACAAAGTATAATTCAATTTATAATAAAATAGCGTTTAGCAGGTACTATTATTAAATCTTTCATATGTACTAATAATCACTTTAATGAGTACTAATAGTGAAAATTTTACAAAATACTAGTAATGGCATGTTTAGAATATACTTTTAATGATAACTTTAATATGCACTGATAGTAACAAGTTTAGAATATACTAAGAATATCCTCTACAATTGCCATTATTAGTGCATATTAAAGTTATCATTAATAGTACCTTCTAAACTTGCCCTTATTAGTACAAATTATGTGATTATTAGTACACTTGAGTACATATTAGAATTATCATTAATAGTGCTTTCTAAACATGTAATTATCTTTCATATTCTAAGCTATTGGTACACTTTAAAGTTATCATTAGTAGAATGTTCTAAAATTTCATTATTAGTATATTCTGAAATTGTCATTAATAGTACACATTAAAGTTATCATTAATAGTATCTTTAATCTGATCATTATTTGTATTGTAAACTTCTCATTATTAGTATGTTCTCAACTTGTTCTTATAAGTATATTCTTAACGTATCATTATTACTATTCATTAAACTTACCATTAATAGTACTTTCTAAACTTGTCATTAATAGTATATTATAAACTTACCCATAATAGTATATTTTCAACTTTCATAATATTTTCTAATATTTGTTATTATCAGTATCCTCTACAGTTGCCATCATTAGTGCATATTAAAGTTATAATTAATAGTACCTTCTAAACTTGCCGTTATTAGTATATTCTAAACATGTGATTATAAGTACATATTAGAGTTATCATTAATAGTACTTCCTCAACATCTACTTACATATTCTAAGGTTGCTACAATTGGTATACTTTAAAGTTACCATTAATAGAATATTCTAAAATTTCATTATTAGTATATTCTAAACTTGTCATTAATAGTACACTTTAAAGTTCTCATTAATAGTATCTTTAGTATGATCATTATTAGCATGTTCTATAATCATCATTATTAGTATTAGTTATTATTAAGTGTATCTTGTAAACTTGTCATTATTAGTATCTTCTATACTTGACATTATAAGTATATTCTTAACGTATCATAATCACTATACATTAAACGTACCATTAATAGGAGATTCCTAAGTTGTATAACCTTGTATATTCTACAGTTGTCATTCTTTAAGTTATTATTAAAAGAATCTTCTGATTTTGTCGTTATTGGTATATCCTAAACTTGCACTCGTTAAAATTATCATTAATACCATAATCTTAAATTGTCATTATTAGTACACATTAAAGTTTTTATTATAAGTACCTAAAAGTATCATTAATCGTATATTCTAAACTTGTCATTACTAGAACATATTAAAGTTATCATTGATAATTCCTTTTCAACTTGTCATTATTAGTATAATTCAAACATTAATTAGTAATCATTATTAGTGTATTCTAAACTTGTTATTATTAGTCATTATTCAAAAACTCTAAACTTTTCTTTATTAGTACACATTTATGTTTCAATTAATTGTACCTTTTAAATATGACATTATGACAAATTAAACTTATCATTATTAGTATATTCTAAAGGGTACTGTTAATGATGTTTCGAAGGTACTATTAGTGACTTTAATTTTTACTAGTGATAAGTTTAGAACATGTCAAATTTAGAATGTCTAGAATGTACTAGTTTAAACAATAACAATAATGATAAGGTTTAATGACAACTTTAACATATACTAATATTGCCAATTTTAGAATATACTAATAATGTTTAAAACGTCCTATTAATGATAAAATTGATATGAAGTATTAATGACAAGTTTAGAATATACCAATGAAGACATGTTTAGTATTTACAGAAGTTTAGAAAGTACTATTAATGATAACTTTAATGTGTACTAATAATGAAAAGTATATTCTAAAGGGTACTGTTAATGATGTTTCGAAGGTACTATTAGTGACTTTAATTTTTACTAGTGATAAGTTTAGAACATACTAATAATGTCAAGTTTAGAATGTCTAGAATGTACTAGTTTAAACGATAACAATAATGATAAGGTTAAATGACAACTTTAATATATACTAATATTGCCAATTATAGAATATACTAATAATGATAAGTTTAAAACGTCCTATTAATGATAAAATTGATATGAAGTATTAATGACAAGTTTAGAATATACCAATGAAGACATGTTTAGTATATACAAAAGTTTAGAAAGTACTATTAATGATCAATTTAATGTGTACTAATAATGACAAGTATAAAACATTCTAATGATGACAAGTTTAAAAGGTACTATTAATGATATCTTTAATGTGTTCTTACAATGACAAGTTTACAATATTCTAATAATGACAGGTTTAGAAGATACTACAAAAAATAACTAATGATGAGTTTAGAATATACTAATTATTACAAGTTTAAAGGGTGTTAATGATAAGTTTAGAAGGTACTATTAATTACTTTATTTTTTACTAATGATAAGTTTAGAACATACTAATAATGTCAAATTTAGAATGTACTAATAAAAACAAGATTAGAAGGTACTTTTAATGATATATTCAATGTGTACTAATAATGGCAAATTTGGAATATACTAATAATAATAATTAGGATATACTATTAATGATAAGTTTTGTATATAGTAATAATATGTTCAGAATATACTAGTTTGACTTATGATAATAATGACAAGATTAGAATAATGACAACTTTAACATACACTAAAATTGTCAGACTTAGAATATACTAATGATAACGTCTTATTAATGATAAATTTAATATGAACTATTAATGACAAGTTTAGATCATACTAATAATGACAAGTTGAAGACACATTTAGAACATACCAATATTAACATGTTTAGAATATACGTATAATGAGAAGTCTAGAAGGTACTATCAATCATAATTTTAATGCATACTAATAATGAAAAGTATAGAACACTCTAATGGTGACAGGTACTATTAATGATATTTAATAATATTTTATAATGACAAGTTTAGAACATTCTAATAATGACAGATATTTAATGATATTTAATGATATCTTATAATGACAAGTTTAGAACATTCTAATAATTACAGATTTAGAAGATACTATTTAGAATACTATTTAGAATGATTATTAGAATATACTAATAATGACACGTTTAGAATATACTAATGATGACAAGTTTAGAGTATTTATGACAACTGCAATGCTTACTAATAATAAAAAAATTAGAATATACTGATAATAAGAAGTGTGCGATTAATGATAAATCTTATTTGCACAAATAATGTCAAATTTAGAATGTGGTAATAATCGGTACTTTTGATCATTTTATTGCGTTGTAATAAAGTCAAGATTGGAATATAATAGTAATAATAAATTTAATGTATATTGATACTGACAAGATTTCTCTTGGCAATATCTTTAACGAGTACTATTAAAGAAAGTTTAGAATATACTAATAATGACAAGTTTAATGTGTCATAATGTCATATTTAAAAGGTACAATTAATTGAAACTTTAATGTGTACTAATAACGAATGATTACTAATTAATTAATGTTTGAATTATACTAATAATGACAAGTTGAAAAGGAATTATCAATGATAACTTTAATATGTCCTAGTAATGACAAGTTTAGAATATACGATTAATGACACTTTTAGGTACTTCTAATAAAAAACTTTAATGTGTACTCATAATGACAAATTAAGATTATGGTATTAATGATAATTTTAACGAGTGCAAGTTTAGGATATACCAATAACGACAAAATCAGAAGATTCTTTTGATAATAACTCAAATATGTACTAAGAATGACAACTTTAGAATATACAAGGTTATACAAATTTGGAATCTCCTATTAATGATAACATTAATGTGTACTAATTATAAAAGTTGAGAATATACTATTACGGGTAAGTTTATAACATACTAATAATGACAAGTTTAGAAAGCACTATTAATGGTAAGTTTAATGTATAGTGATTATGATACGTTAAGTATAGAAGATACTAATAATGACACGTTTACTTAATAACAACTAATACTTATAATGATGATTGTAGAACATGCTAATAATGATCATATTAAAGATACTATTAATGAGAACTAAAGTATACTATTAATGACATGTTTAGAATATATTAATAATGAAATTTTAGAATATTTTATTAATGATAACTTTAAAGTGTACCAATAGTGGCAACCTTAGAATATGCAAGTACATGTTGAGAAAGTACTATTAATGATAACTCTAATATGTACTCATAATCACATGTTTAGAATATACTAATATCGATAAGTTTAGAAGGTACTATTAATGATAACTTTAATATGCACAATTGTAGAGGATACTGATAATAACAAATATTAGAAAATATTATGAAAGTTGAAAATATACTATTATGGGTAAGTTTATGATAAAATATTAATGACAAGTTTAGAAAGTACTATTAATGGTAAGTTTAATGAATAGTAATAATGATACGTTAAGAATATACTTATAAGATCAAGTTGAGAACATACTAATAATGAGAAGTTTATAATACAAATAATGATCAGATTAAAGATAGTATTAATGACAACTTTAATGTGTACTATTAATGACAATTTCAGAATATACTAATAATGAAATTTTAGAACATTCTACTAATGATAACTTTAAAGTGTACCAATAGCTTAGAATAATGATAATTCTAATATGTACTCAAGTATATTAATAATCACATAATTTGTACTAATAAGGGCAAGTTTAGAAGGTACTATTAATGATAAATTTAATATGCACTAATAATGGCAATTGTAGAGGATATTCTTAGTATATTCTAAACTTGTGTATATTAAAGTTATCATTAAAAGTATATTCTAAACATGCCATTACTAGTATTTTGTACATTTCTCACTATTAGTACTCATTAAAGTAATTATTAGTACATATTAAAGTACCTGCTAAACGCTATACGTTTTCTTTCTAAATTTCGGTTTTATTATCAATTAAACTATACTTTGTCATATTCTAAACTTGTCATTATTATTATATTCTAAACTTCTCATTAATAGTGTATACTAAACTTATCACTATTAATAGACATTAAAGTTATCCTTAATAGTACCTTCTAAACTTGGCATTATTAGTATATTCCAAGCTTGTCTTTATTAGTACAAGTTAACGTTATCAATTATAGTACCTTCTAAACTTACCCATATTAGTATATAGTGCTTTGTTTATATTAGTACACATTAAAGTTATCATTAATAGTACCTTCTAAAAGTTGTCATTGAGGTACAATCTGAACTTATCTACTTGTATTCTAAACTTGTCAATATTACCACATTACCAAATATTAGCACCTTCTAAAATCGCCATTATTATTATCAGTCATTATCAGTATATTCTAAATTTATCTTCTAAAGTTTTCTTCAAAACATCCCATTTTTTTTTTAATATTTTACTGTACCTTTCAAATTAGTGATTATTAGCATCTTGACAGTATTAGTACACATTGAAGGTATCATTAATAGTAGTTTCTTAACTTTTCATTAGTATGTTCTAAACTTGTCGTCATTTGCCATTTGCCATGTAAGTTTTCATTAATAGTACACTTCTAAACATCTCATTTTTAGTATAATTTAAACTTCTCATTATTGGTGTTTTCTGGATTTGTCAATATTACTGCATTTTAAACTTGTCATTTATAGTACCTTATAAACTTGTCTTTGTAACTACACATTAAAGTTATCATTAATAGTACTAGTATCATTAGTATCGTTAGTATGATTAGTATGATTTGTATCATTAAAGTATCATTAGTATCATTAATATCATTAAAGTTATCATTAATAGTATCTTTCTAAATTTGTCATTTTGGTACACATTCAATTCATTATCAATAGTATAGCATAAACTTGTTATTATTAACACATATCTAAGTTATCATTAAAAGCTTCTCTTTATTAGTACACGTTTAAGTTATCATTAACAATACTTTCTAAAGTTGTCATTGTTCGTATATTCGAAAAATATCAGTATTAGTAAATACTAACATATCTTCTTTATTATTCTAAAATTGTCATAATTAGTACACATTAAAGCTATCATTATTAGGACCATTATTAGTATATTCTAAACTTGGCAATACTAATATATTCCAAAGTTTATAATTGTTTAAAACTTGTCATTATTAGTATATTCTAAAATTGTGAGGATTAGTACATGTTAAAGTTACCATTATTACTGGCTTTTTAATATGCCATTGTTAGCTTTTTTTAAACTAATCATTATTAGTACGTATTATAGTTATCATTAATAGCAATTCTAATTATGTTATTATTAGTATTTACTAAACTTTACATTATCAATATAATCAAAACGTGTCATTATTGCTACACATTAACATTATTATTAATATAACCTTTTAAACTTTATTACAATATTGTAAACATGTGATTATGTGTACATAATTCAGTACATGTATTATAATAACATGTGAATAATAACATATAATAACATGTGAATATGTGTACATATTCAAGTTATCATTAATAGTGCCTTTAAACTTGTCATTATTAGTATATACCAAACATTAATTATCAGAAGACATTAAAGTTTTTATTTATAATACATTCTAAGTTTGTCATTATTAGTACGTTCTAAACTTGTCATTATTAGTACAAATTATAGTTATCATATAGAACCTTCTAAAGTTGTCATTTTTAGTCATTTCTATACTTTCCATTATCAACTTATTCTAAACTTTTCCACATTAAAGTTATCAAGAATCTTCTAAGCTTAGCATTAGTATACTCTAATTGTGTCATTATTCTAAACTTGTGATTCTTAGTATATTCTAAGCCCGTTATTATTGGTACATACTAAATTTTTCATTAATAATACCTTCTAAATTTGTTAGTATTAGTGTATTCTAAACTTGTCATTACAAGTATATTCTAAACCTGACATTATTAGCATATTCTAAATTTGTCATTATTGGTATATTCAACACTTGTCTATTAGTGTATTACAGACTTACTTATTATTAGTACAAATTAAAGTTGTCTTTAACAGTACTCTTTAAACTTGTAATTATTGGTACATTCTAATCTTTCCATTATTAGTACACATACCTGTACCTTCTAAACCTCTGATTATTAGTGCACATTAAAGTTATTATTAATAATACCTTCTAAACTTGTCAAAGTTAAATGCATTATTAATATATCTTTAAAACAAGTCATTATTAGTATATTACAAACTTGCCATTATTAGTATCTTTTAATCTTTCCATTATTAGTACACATAAAAGTTATCATTAACTGTGCCTTGCATTATAAGTATATTGTAAACTTGTCACATTAAAGCTATTATTGATAATACCTTCTAAACTTGTACATGTTATTCTTAGTATATTCTAAACTTGTTACAAATAGTGCATATTAAAGTTATCATTATCATGTCATTACTAGTATTTTGTAAACTTTTCATTATTAGTACTCATTTAAGTAATTATTAGTACACATTAAAGATTTTATTAATAGTACCTGTTAAACACTATACGTTTTTTGTCAATTTCCCATGATGATATAAATCAATTTTTCATTAACATGTAAACTTGTCATATTCTAAACTTTTCATTATCATTTCACATAGATTTATCTCTAATAGTGCTTTCAAAACTTCACATTAATAGTATATACTAAACTTACCACTATTAGTAGACATTAAAGTTATCCATAATAGTACCTTTAAACTTGGCATTATTAGTATATTCTAATCTTGTCTTTATGAGTACAAGTTAACGTTATTAATTATAGTACCTTTTAAACTTACCCTTATTAGTAAATAGTACTTAGTACACATTAAAGTTATCATTAATAGTACTTTCTAAAAGTTGTCATTAAGGTACCTTCTGAACTTATCTTTTGTATATTACAAAAATGCTATTTTTAGTGTATTCTAAATTTGTCATTATTACCACATTAGCACATATTAAATCTAACCGTAATATTACAAAATTGTCATTACTAGCATATTTGTCATTATTAGTGCACATTAAAGTTATCATGCAATAGTACCTTCTAAACTTGTCATTATTAGTATATTCTAAGCACGTTAAAATTATCATTAATAATATCTTCTAAACTTGACATAATTAGAATAAAATATACTAATAATGCAAGGTTTAGAAAATACTAACAATAGCATAGTAAGAGGTTATTATTAATGATAATTATAATATATCATTATTCTAAACTTGTCATTATTGGTATATTCTATACCAATTTATCAGTGTCTTCTAAATATGATATTGTTAGGTTATTCAAAACTAATCATTATTAGTACGTATTATATTTATCATTAATAGCAACTTCTGATATTGCTATTACAAGAATTTTCTAAACTTTGCATTATTAATATGATTCAAACGTGTCATTATTACTACACATTAACGTTATCATTAATATAACCTCCAAAACTTGTCATTATTACAAAATTGTAAACTTGTGATTATTGGTACATATTAAAGTTATCATTAACAGTGCCTTTAAACTTTTCAATATTAGTATTTTTCAAACATTAGTTATTAGAGGACATCAAAGTTTTCATTTATAGTACATTCTAAATTTGTCATTAGTACGTTCTGGTCATTATTAGTACAAATTAAAGTTATGATATATATTACCTTCTAAAGTTGTCATTATTAGTAATTTCTAAACTTAATATGTTCGAAACTTGTACTTATTAATACACATTAAAGTTATCATTAATAGTACCTTGTAAACTTATATGTACTAATAATAGTACAAAATGAAGTTATCATTACTAGAACCTTCTAAACTTATCATTATTAGTATATTCCACACTTGTCATTATTTCTACACATCAAAGTTATCTTGAGGAGTATCTTCTAAACCTGTCAATCTTAGTAGATTCTAAACTTTTAATTGTATATACATTCTAAACCTGTGGTTATTAGTGCATTTCTTCTATACATGTCGTTATTAGTATATTCTAATTTTGTCATTTTTAGGACACCTTGATTCGTTATTGTTGGTATATTATAAAATTCTCATTATTATTATTATAAAATTCTCATTCACATTAAATTTATCAATCATAACACCTTCCAAACTTGTCAGTATTAGTGTATTCTAAACTTTTCTTTGTTTTTATAATATAAACTTGTCGTTATTGATACGTTAAAACTATTATTATTAGTATCTCCTAAACTTGTCATTATCAGTACACGTTAAGAGTACCTTCTAAACATCATTATTAGTATAGTATAAACTTGTCATATTAGTACACATTAAATTAATCATTAATAGTATATTCTAAAATTGTCATTATCAGTATATTATTAACTTGTCATTATTAGTACACATTAAAGTAATCATTAGAAATACCTTCTAAACTTTTCATTTTTAGTACATGTTAAAACTATTTGGACCTCGTATACTTATCATTATTGGTATATTCTAAACTTGGCAAAACTAATATATTCCAAAGTTGATCATTTTTCTAAACTTGTCATTATTGCTATATTCTAAACTTGCTATATTCTAAACATGTTAAAGTAGTAGTGTCTTCTAAACATGACATTGTTATTTGATTCAAAACAAATCATTGATAGTATTAGTATTTTCTAAACTTTGCATTATTAATATAATTCAAACGTGTCATTACACATTAACGTTATCATTAATATAACCTTCTAAATATGTCATTTATTGCTGTTTTTTAACTTTTCTTTATTAGTATTTTATAAACTTGTCAATGTCCATAAATATTAAAGCTATTAGTAGTAGTAACTTCTAAACTTGTCATTATTTGTATAGTCCAGTATTATTAGTACACGTTAAAAGTACCTTCTACCTTAACAGTAACTTGGCATCATTAGTATATTATAAACATGTAGGTAATCATTAATAGTATATTCTAAATTTGTCATTATTACTATATTCTAAACTTGTCATCCTAATTTTTCATTATTTGGATATTGTAAACCTCTTCTAAAATTATCGTTCTTAAAATATTCTAACCTTGTCATCAATAGTACATTTTAAATTTGTGATTTGTGATTAAATTTGTGATTTGTACAAATTAAATATATCATTAGTAGATCCGTCTAAGTCTGTCATTTAGTACATTCTAAACTTCTCCTTATTAGTACCTTCTAAACTTCTCATTATTAGTATATTCTAAACATGTTATTAGTGCTCATTAAAGTCATCATTAATAGTAACTTCTAAACATGACATTATTTATTCATAGAACGGTCTAAATTTGTCATTATTAGTATGTTCTAAAATTGTCCTTATTTGTTCATATTAAAGATAGCACCTTCTAAACTTATAATTGTGGGTATACTTAATTATTAATACACATCAAATTTACTATTAGTAGTGCCTTTTACATTTGTCATTATTAGGACACATTAAAATTGTCCTTAATGGTACATTGTGAGCTTGTCATTATTAGTATATTCTAAACATGTAGACACAAAAGTTATCATCAATACTGCATTTTAAACTTCTCATTTTAATTAGCAGTACTTGCCATTGTTAGTATATTCTAAACTTTTCATTATTATTTCACAAAGTTCTCAATGTAGGTATATTCTAAACATGCCATTATTAGTATATTATAACTTGTAATTTTTAGAATACCTTATAGCTATCAGTAATAGTTCCTTCTAAACCTGTTACTATTTGTATATTCTAAACTTATCATAATTAGTAGACAGGAAACTTTCATTTTAAAAAAGTTGCTATTATCGTTATATGATAAACTTTTCATTAATAAAACAAATTAAAGTTTTTTTTATTAGTACCTTCTAAACTTATCACTATTGGTATATTCTAAAATTCTCATTATTAGCACTCATTAACAGTGCCTTCAGAACCTATATATTAGTATATTCTAAGCTTGTCATTTTAGAACACATTAGATTTATCACTAATAGTACCTTCTAAACTTGTCATTATTATTATATTATAGTTAACAGTTATAGTAACTTCTCAACTTGTTATTATTAGCATATTCTAAACTTTCATTATTAGTACACATGAAAGTTTTCATTAACAGTACTTTCTAAACTTCTCATTATTACGTGTCATTATTTGTACATATTTAAGTTATCATTAATAGGATCCTTTAAACTTATCATTATTGCTATATTTTAAACATTCTTCTAAACTTGTCATTATCTTTTATTCTAAACGTTTTATTACTTGTATTTCATTAACAGTACCTTCTAAACTTCTCATTATTACGTGCCATTATTAATTCATATTTAAGTTATCATTAATAGGATCTTTTCAGTTTATGATTATTGCTATATCTTAAATGTCGATATTAGATTCTTCTAAAGTTGTCATTACCTTTTATTCTCAACATTATATTACTTGTGTATTCTAAGCTTGTCACTATTAGAGAGTACTTTCATATTCTAAGCTTGTCATTAATAGAATATTCTTTAAATTTCATTATTAGTATATTTTAAACTTGTCATTAATAGTACAATTAAAGTTATCATTAATAGTATCTTTAATCTGATCATTATTAGTATGTTCTATAATTATCATTATTAGTATTAGTTATCATCAACAGTATCTTGTAAACTTATTATTAGTATGTTCCATATACATTAAACTTACCATTAACAGTACTTTCTAAACTTGTCATTATTAGTATATTACAAACTTACCCATAATAGTATATTCTCAACTTTCATAATTAGTACACATTATAAGTAGCTTCCAAACTTGTATAAACTTGTATATTCTATAGTTGTCACTCTTACTACATATTTAAGTTATTATTAAAAGAATCTTCTGATCTTGTCGTTATTGGTATATCCTAAACTTGTCATTAATAGAACTCGTTAATACCATAATCTTAATTTGTCATTAAAGTTTTTATTAGTTGTACCTAAAAAAGTGTCATTAATCCTATATTTTAAACTTATCATTACTAGAACATATTAAAGTTATCATTGATAATTCCTTTTCAACTTGTCATTATTAGTATAATTCAAACATTAATTAGTAATCATTATTAGTGTATTCTAAACCTGTTATTGTTAGTCACTATTCAAAAACTCTAAACTTTTCATTATTAGTACACATTAAAGTTTCAATTAATTGTACCTTTTGAATATGACATTATGACACATTAAACTTGTCATAATGTCATTATTCTAAACTTTCTTTAATCGTACATGTTAAAGATATTGCTAAGAGAATCTTTAATCTTGTCAATATCAATATACATTAAAATTATTATTACTATTATATTCTAATCTTTATATATCAACGATGAGATGCTTAGAATATACTAAAAATGACAGTTTAAAAGGAACTATTAATGATAACCGTTTAGTAATAATAACAAGTTTTGAATATACTAATAATGACAAGTTTAGAAAATACTATCAATGATAACTTTTCAATATACTAATAATGACAAGGTTAGAAAATACTATTAATTTAGAATGTACTAATACTGAAAGTAATAAAAGTAATAAAATGAAAAGATCCTATTAATGATAACTTAAATATGAATTAATAATGGCACGTAATAATGAGAAGTTTAGAAGGTACTGTTAATGAAATACAAGTAATAAAACGTTTAGAATAAAAGATAATGACAAGTTTAGAAGAATGTAATACTCACATGTTTAAAATATAGCAATAATGATAAGTTTAAAGGATCCTATTAATGATAACTTAAATATGTACAAATAATGACACGTAATAATGAGAAGTTTAGAAAGTACTGTTAATGAAAACTTTCATGTGTACTAATAATGAAAGTTTAGAATATGCTGATAATAACAAGTTGAGAAGTTACTATAACGGTTAACTATAATATAATAATAATGACAAGTTTAGAAGGTACTATTAGTGATAGATCTAATGTGTTCTAAAAAAGACAAGCTTAGAATATACTAATATATAGGTTCTGAAGGCACTGTTAATGAGTGCTAATAATGAGAATTTTAGAATATACCAATAGTGATAAGTTTAGATGGTACTAATAAAAAAAACTTTAATTTGTTTTATTAATGAAAAGTTTATCATATAACGATAATAGCAAATTTTTAAAAATGAAAATTTCCTGTCCACTAATTATGATAAGTTTAGAATATGCAAATAGTAACTTGTTTAGAAGGAACTATTACTGATAGCTATAAGGTATTCTAAAAATGACAAGTTATGATATACTAATAATGGCATGTTTAGAATATATCTACATTGAGAAGTTTAGAAGGTACTATTAATGAAAACTTTAATGTATAATAATAATGAAAAGTTTAGAATATACTAACAATGGCAAGTACTGAGAAGTTTAGAATGCAGTATTGATGATAACTTTAGTGTCTACATGATTAGAATATACTAATAATGACAAGCTTACAATGTACCATTAAGGAAAATTTTAATGTGTCCTAATAATGACAAATTTAAAAGGTACTACTAATAGTAACTTTAATGTTTATTAATAATTAAGAATATATAAGTTTAGAAGGTGCTATCATATATAACTTTAATATGAACAAATAAGGACAAGTTTAGAACATACTAATAATGACAAATTTAGACCGTTCTATGAATAAATAATGTCATGTTTAGAAGTTACTATTAATGATGACTTTAATGAGCACTAATAACATGTTTAGAATATACTAATAATGAGAAGTTTAGAAGGTACGATCAATTATAACTTTAAAGTACTAATAAGGAGAAGTTTAGAATGTACTAAATGACAGACTTAGACGGATCTACTAATGATATATTTAATTTGTACAAATCACAAATTTAATCACAAATCACAAATTTAAAATGTACTATTGATGACAAGGTTAGAATATTTTAAGAACGATAATTTTAAGAAGAGGTTTATAATATCCAAATAATGAAAAATTAGGAAGGTATTTTTAATGATAACTTTAATGTCTACTAACAATGACAAGTTTAGAATATAGTAATAATGACAATTTTAGAATATACTATTAATGATTACCTACATGTTTATAATATACTAATGATGTCAAGTTACTGTTAAGGTAGAAGGTACTGTTAACGTGTACTAATAATACTGGACTATACAAATAATGACAAGTATAGAAGATACTACTACTAATAGCTTTAATATGTATGGATAATGACAAGTTTATAAAATACTAATAAAGAAAAGTTAAAAAAACCAGCAATAAATGACATGTTTAGAAGATTATATTAATGATAACGTTAATGTGATTAATGATAACAATTTTAGAAGGTACTGAATTATATTAATAATGCAAAGTTTAGAAAATACTAATACTATCAATGATTTGTTTTGAATAAACTAACAATGTCATGTTTAGAAGACACTACTACTTTAACATGTACTAATACTCACAAGTTTAGAATACAGCAATAATGACAAGTTTAGAAAAATGATAAACTTTGGAATATATTAGTTTTGCCAAGTTTAGAATATACCAATAATGATAAGTATACGAGGTCCTAATAATGAAAAGTTTAGAAGGTATTTCTAATGATTACTTTAACATGTACTAATACTCACAAGTTTAGAATACAGCAATAATGACAAGTTTAGAAAAATGATAAACTTTGGAATATATTAGTTTTGCTAAGTTTAGAATATACCAATAATGATAAGTATACGAGGTCCTAATAGTATACTAGGTCCTAGTATAATAGGTCCTAATAATGTACTAATAATGAAAAGTTTAGAAGGTATTTCTAATGATTACTTTAATGTGTACTAATAATGACAAGTTAAGAATATACTGATAATGACAATTTTAGAATATACTATTAATGATTAATTTAATGTGTACTAATATGGCAAGTTTATACTATACTAATGATGTCAAGTTAAGAAGGTAATATTGATAATAACGTTAATGTGTACTGATAATGACAAGTTTAGAATATACTAATAATGATGTTTAGAAGGTACTCTTAACGTGTACTAATAATACAAGTTTGATACTAATAATAATAGTTTTAATATGTATCAATAACGACAAGTTTATATCATAAAAATAAAGAAAAGTTTAGAATACACAGTTTGGAAGGTGTTATGATTGATAAGTTTAATGTGTACTAATAATGAAAAGTTTATAATATACCAACAATAACGAATCAAGGTGTCCTAATAATGACAAAATTAGAATATACTAATAACGACATGTATAGAAGAAATGCACTAATAACCACAGGTTTAGAATGTATATACAATTAAAATAGATTCTAAACGAATCTACTAAGATTGACAGGTTTAGAAGATACTCCTCAAGATAACTTTGATGTGTAGAAATAATGACGTGTGGAATATACTAACAATGATAAGTTTAGAAGGTTCTAGTAATAATAACTTCATTTTGTACTAATAATGACAAGTTTAGCATATAAGTTTACAAGGTACTATTAATGATAAATTTAATGTGTATTAATAAGTACAAGTTTCGAACATATTAAGTTTAGAAATTACTAATAATGACAACTTTAGAAGGTAATATATATCATAACTTTAATTTGTCCTAATAATGACCAGAACGTACTAATGACAAATTTAGAATGTACTATAAATGAAAACTTTGATGTCCTCTAATAACTAATGTTTGAAAAATACTAATATTGAAAAGTTTAAAGGCACTGTTAATGATAACTTTAATATGTACCAATAATCACAAGTTTACAATTTTGTAATAATGACAAGTTTTGGAGGTTATATTAATGATAACGTTAATACGTTTGAATCATATTAATAATGCAAAGTTTAGAAAATTCTTGTAATAGCAAATTTCAGAAGTTGCTATTAATGATAAATATAATACGTACTAATAATGATTAGTTTTGAATAACCTAACAATATCATGTTTAGAAGACACTGATAAATTGGTAACTTTAACATGTATCAATACTCACAAGTTTAGAATATACCAATAATGACAAGTTTAGAATAATGATAAATTATAGTTATCATTAATAGCAACTTTTACTATGCTATTGTTAGTATTTTCTAAACCTTGCATTATTACTACACATTAACGTTATCCTAAATGTAACCTTCTAAACATGTCATTACTAATAATATTCTAATTATGACAAGTTTAGAAGGTATTATTAATGATAATTTTAACGTGTTTAGAATATACTAATAATGACATGTTTAGAAGGTACTATTGCATGATAACTTTAATGTGCACTAATAATGACAAATTTAGAATATGCTAGTAATGACAATTTTGTAATATTACGGTTAGATTTAATATGTGCTAATGTGGTAATAATGACAAGTTTAGAATACACTAAAATAGCATTTTTGTAATATACAAAAGATAAGTTCAGAAGGTACCTTAATGACAACTTTTAGAAAGTACTATTAATGATAACTTTAATGTGTACTAACATAAACAAAGTACTATTTACTAATAAATGTAAGTTTAAAAGGTACTATAATTAATAACGTTAACTTGTACTAATAAAGACAAGCTTAGAATATACTAATAATGCGAAGTTTAGAAGGTACTATTAAGGATAACTTTAATGTCTACTAATAGTGGTAAGATTAGTATATACTATTAATGTGAAGTTTCGAAAGCACTATTAGAGATAAATCTATTTGAAATGATAATGAAAAGTTTAGAATATGACAAGTTTACATGTTAATGAAAAATTGATTTATAATATCATGGGAAATTGACAAAAAACGTATAGTGTTTAACAGGTACTATTAATAAAATCTTTAATGTGTACTAATAATTACTTAAATGAGTACTAATAGTGAAAAGTTTACAAAATACTAGTAATGACATGATAATGATAACTTTAATATGCACTATTTGTAACATGTTTAGAATATACTAAGAATAACATGTACAATTTTAGAAGGTATTATCAATAATAGCTTTATGACAAGTTTACAATATACTTTTAATGCAAGGCACAGTTAATGATAACTTTTATGTGTACTAATAATGAAAAGATTAAAAGATACTAATAATGGCAAGTTTGTAATATACTAATAATGACTTGTTTTAAACATATATTAATAATGCATTTAACTTTGACAAGTTTAGAAGGTATTATCAATAATAACTCTAATGTGTACTAATAATCAGAGGTTTAGAAGGTACAGGTATGTGTACTAATAATGGAAAGATTAGAATGTACCAATAATTACAAGTTTAAAGAGTACTGTTCAAGACAACTTTAATTTGTACTAATAATAAGCAAGTTTGTAATATACTAATAAAGACAAGTTTAGAATGCACTCTAATGAATTTAATGTGTACTAATAATAAAAAGTTTAGAATATGGTAATGATAACAATTTTAGAAGGTACTATTGAGATCTTTAATGTGTACTAATAGTGACAAGTTTAGAATATAGTAATAATGAGAAATTTAGAAGGTACTATCATTGACAGGTTTAGAATGCACTAATAATGAAAAGTTTGGAAAATATTATCAATGATAACGTTAATGTTATACTAATAAATACAAACAAATAAAAAACTACAAATATATATATATATATATATATATATGTGTTCTGAAAATGAAAAGTTAAAAGTTTAGAATATACCAATAGGCTTAGAATAAGCTACTAATGGCAATTTTAGAATGTACTTTTAACGATAAATTTAATGTGTACTAGTAATGATAGGTTAAAGGTACTATTAATAGTAACTTTAAAGTGAACTAATAATGACATGTTTAGGATATACTAATATTAAGTTTAGGATATACAAATAAAGGCCGGGTAGGTACTATTAATGGTAACTTTAATGTGTACCAATAATGAGATGGCTAGAATATACTGTAAATGACAATTTTATAAAGAACTAATAATGACAAGTTTAGAATATACTAGTAATGACAAGTTTAGAAAGTACTATTAATGATAACTTTAGAGTGTACTAATACTGTAGAGTTTATAATATACAAATAATAAAAAGTTAGGAATAAAAAATAATGACAAGTTTAGAATAAACTAATATTGACATGTTTAAAATATAGCAATAACTATCATTTTAAAAGATCCTATTAAATGATATCTTTAATGTATACTAATAATGGCACGCAATAATAAGAAGTTTAGAAGGTACTGTTAAGTTTAGAATATACTAATAATAACAAGTTGAGATGTTACTATAATTGTTAACTATAATATGTGCTAATAATGGATTTAGAATATACTAATAATAATAAGTTTAGAAGGTACTAATAACATTAATATGAACTAATAATGACAAGTTTAGAATATACAAAGAAAATTCAGAAGGTACTATAAGAAGTGATAATGAAAAAAATAGAATATACAAGTTTAGAATATAACAATAAAACAAGATTAGAAGGTATTTTT
>NW_027467710.1:7880517-7930517 GCF_046742065.1 Oratosquilla oratoria
CTGGGGGCCATTTATTTTCTGAAGAGTACCAAATTTCTTATGGGTGTTTTTGGAAAGGGTCTACCTTAGGACATCTGAAAATGCGGTTCTTAGATTTGGCCAGTGGTGGATCTGGGTTTTATTAACCCTTTATGCTCGAAAATGGACTTGCCAAATGTACCGAAAAAATGGGGGTAGGGGGATACGAAAAGGGCCCTTACACAATTACCTCCTGGTGGTATGGTAACAAACTATATATCAAATTAAAGGTCTTTAAATGCTCTTTAAGATGATATACAACATATGCAAATTAAGTCCATATCTGGGTCACCAGGGGTCAAAAGGTCATGGACAATGATCAAAGTCCGTCAATTTGGAATGGTTCCATATGTTGGCTAATTATCAGCCCCAGATCAGTAAATAGCCACTAGCTACACTTGAAATGTGAATATTAGATATCTAGGCAGTTTTTAATACTGATATGATGCCAATAATGCCAATATATGCAATGTAATAGGGCCTTGTATTGATCACTTAATTTCAGCGCCACCACATCAAGTTCAACATTTCGCCACCAGATGGCTATACGTTAGGGAAACATTTTTTTCATGCATAATAAGCTTTATTTTTGATGAATATTATTTATTTGCCATCACAAACCCAGACCTAAACATGTTCTACACTACATGTATCCTGTATAAATGAATTCAATAAAGAAAATCTATCCAAACAGCAGTCATTGACAACGTATAAGCCTGAGTTTCATGAACATATTTTTGTCAGGTTGGCACTGCTACATTATGATTCTGCAAGAATGTTAGCAGCTACCTAAAAGTCCGGGTCTTCTTCTTCGTCGGAGGAATATGACTCCTGGATGTCAATTTCCTCTTCATTATCTTCCTCCGATAGCAAGTCAGAACTTTCAATTTCTATGTTTGCCGGGACACTTGGACCTGAAAACCACAGAAGTTTCATTCTGCCTTTCTCAACTTCCCATCCATGGCCCTCAGGACCAAATGCCACTGGTTTAGCCTCTCTAGCATTCTTCCAGACAAACGCTACAAAATTGGTTCTTCGGAGCTTTTGCTGAAGAACCTTCTCACAAGGTGGCATGCAGCAAGGATTGCTAGTTTTAAGCTTCTCAAGGGGGTCATTGGTACGTTTAGGTGCATACAATTTATTGAATAGTTGAAGCCTTGCTTCATTGACACCACTGACGTTACGAGCCCCATATACTGAGCACAGGTACTCTTCTACAACTGCTGAGATGTCTTGGTCAATCACATCAGTTTCCCCAAGTTTGCTAATAGCAGCAGTGAATTTTTCACTCTTTTTCATTATTTCAAATGGTCTCCATTTTGCCTTTCTCATGAAGGATGCAGTATAATCACACCCCGTCAGCGCGTGGAAGCTGGGGAGGGTATCGCATACTCTAGATGTGAGTATGTTTGCAAGATGTGACACATCTATCATCCGCCTAGTATTCTTAGAGTCCACTCCTGCGTCCATCAAAAGGTGAAACGAGATGAACCTGCAATGGTAAACAAGAAGAATGAAGACGTCTGTGTCATCACTGCGAATGACAATCACAGGGGGCTTGTCATGTACAGCTACACAGAAAACTATCGTTAGTAGGGGTGTCGAAACATTCGCTAATGAACATAACCTTATGATACCGAAGGGTTGGTATTTCTGGGGTTCAAATTGTTCGAATTCCTTCTGAATTAATATGAATCGAATAATAGTTCCGGAGTTCATATGGATTCACTATGACATGATAATCTTATTTCCGATGGAGACTTCAACTTGTCTCAAATAGTTTCGTTGTTTTGTGTCAAAATGATTAGCGTGATTTACTAACGATAGTTTTCTGTGCAGCTGTACTTGTGCAACAAATTGGGCATGAAATATAACTTGGGTGTCAGCTTCAGTGTGACCACTCTCAAGTGGGCGCACTTGGGTCCTACTTATGACTTTCCCATCAGATGTGTGTAGGTAACACTCATTCTCAAGGGCAAAGTAGAGCTGATGCCCTGCAATGATTGGTGCATACGCCTGAGACATCCATTCGTCTCTCAAAAAGATGAAGAGGCCTTTCTTGAATTGAGGAGAACGCCAAGCACTTTTCAGGTCAGCTGGTCTCTTTTGAGATGGCCCTATGCAATATGAAGAACAACTAGGTGACGCATTTTCTTCCCGCAAATCATGTTCAACATCTTTGATGTTAGGACCCTCGGGGTACGTGTCAGCCACAATATGCACCACAGCTGCATTTTTGCAGGCTTGTTGCAGAATTGTCCTGGCCATACCTGCAAAGGTTGGTGGCATGCTAAGGGTTCTCAGCCAAAACATGAAGTCTATTATATACGCATCAGGTTCATCTGGTGGTGTAGCATCTGATGTCCCAGTTGCCTCTAGCTTCGCCCAGAGATTGCTCTTGGATGTCTTGTTCATATCGCTCGTGATATGGCACAAAGACAGTGGAACAGGGGTCAGGGGGTAAGAAAGGACATAGGCAAGGTTGAGTTTCTGAGAAACTGCCAGGTACAACATAAGTCCAAAAAGATCGCGTGTACACTTGGCTTCTTTGATTTGTTTGTCCTTGGTGGTCACTTTGAATTTGACGGCATCTTGGCTGAAGTTTTTCACCTTTTGGCGTTTTATGGGGTGTTCAAATCGCCCACCATCTGTTTTGCAGGCATCAACAAACTCATTGTGCAAGGCGGTTCCCTTGTCAACGCAGTGAAGAAGATCATCTTTTACACTGTTGGAGGCTGCTTTCCCTGTACTGAGACAGTAGAGGGAATCGTCATCAATGCTGAAAGGGTTCAGGGTGTCTTCTATTTGGTGAATTGTGTTTCTAAGGTCACCATCATCCCTATTGATCCTGGATGGCTTCATCTCTTGCACGGAATCATCAGTCAGGATGATACCTGCTTTCTCCAGCAGACAGCTTACGACTGCCCCTCTGAAAGATCTTGTTACTGTCCACCTCTTGCGGGCACTGACATTTTGTGTGAAAGAACCAATACCACCATGCCTAGATGCTGCATCACGGTTTATTGTTTGTTCCAGTGTGATGTCAACAGCGCTTCTAGAGAAGGGGTGCCTAGACCTTCGAACCGAGAGTGCTCCTCCCTCAAAACTAGCAGTGATTCCAGGATGTGTTGTCTCCATGTTGAGAAGATTCAAATAGTAAAGTGACATCCAACGAGCATAGTTAGGCTTGTGGGTTGAGAAAAACATTGGACACATTAACCCCAAAGCATAGATGAAGAAGGCTACATCATTTGTTCGGCAGGCCCTGTCAAACAGCAGAAAGATGTGCACTAGGTCTATGTACATGAACCAAAACTTAGCTGTAACCCCATGATCTCCCCGATGCGTCTCTTCACAATACTTGTCATACCTCGCAAGAAGACCACAAATTGGTTCAGACTCCAGAAGAGTGGAGAGACTACTAGCTGAAGGTGACGTTCTGAATGAGTTAAGCAGGGCAATGCAATCCTCAGGAATTCCATCAGAAGACTCGAGAAACTGCCTGAAGTGCAGAATCTGCATGGCAGCTGCAAAGAGAGGGTGGATCCGCTTACACCTATTGTAATGCTTTCCTCCAAGGAAGCCACGCACAGAACCATGTGCCAAGACATCAGCTGAACACAAAACCTCAGTGCAACCAGAAGACTCCAAAATATAACCTATGGCACTGAAAAATGCCATTGCAATATGAAAAGTGCCAAAGCAGGCAAAAACATTGTCGAATGCTGGAGATTCTTGAGCTTGAATCTGAAGTGCTGGCTTTGCTATAGCAAGATCATATGTGACGATTGCGTATGTCTCACCACAATCAGAGGCAACCTTCTGAGACCTGACTAAGGTTTCTTTGACCACATCCAACCTGGTGGGAGGGAGTTCAATATTCTCCATATAACCAATTTGCTGCAGTGGAAGACTGTCTTTAGTGACCTGTGAATTCCATCCACGCCACATGGAAGTTTTGGTCAAATGGCAAAAGATTATCCAGATGAGGTCCATTTTCCTTGCTGTCTCAAGGCTAGCTGGTGGGTCTCTTGAGTAAAGCTCAAAGCTGAACTTAGAGAGCGATGGTCGTCTTTTGTAGGGCACAATGTGTCGCTCAGGAGCTTCAAACTGTCGCCTCCTTTTGACACCTCGAGTTGAGCTCACAGTGGGTATGGTTTGTGAGGATGGAAGAGATACAGGCCTGTTTTGGTAACAGATACCCACCGTATCATGGAGGGTATCTTTCCCAGACAGGGTTTCTGTCAGTTCGTCATAATTATCCCCTGGAGGCAAAGCCAGTGGATAAACCCTGTTGAGGTAGCAGCATATCAGGCAGGAGCTGCCCCTCTTCTACAAATTTAGCGGCAACTTCAGTCTCAATTGATTCTGCTGTGTGGTAATTAATTGCATGACCCATATATAGCCATCTGGTGGCGAAATGTTGAACTTGATGTGGTGACACTGAAATTAAGTGATCAATACAAAGCCCTATTGCATTGCATATATTGGCATTATTGGCATCATATCAGTTTTAAAAACTGCCTAGATATCTAATATTCACATTTTAAGTGTAGCTAGTGGCTATTTACTGATCTGGGGCTGATAATTAGCCAAAATATGGAACCATTCCAAATTGACGGACTTTGAGCATTGTCCATAGCCTTTTGACCCCTGGTGACCTAGATATGGACTTAATTTGCATATGTCATATATCATCTTAAAGAGCATTTAAAGACCTTTAATTTGATATATAGTTTGTTACCATACCACCAGGAGGTAATTGTGTAAGGGCCCTTTTCGTATCCCCTACCCCCATTTTTTCGGTACATTTGGCAAGTCCATTTTCGAGCATAAAGGGTTAATAAAACCCAGACCCACCACTGACCAAATCTAAGAACCGCATTTTCAGATGTCCTAAGGTAGACCCTTTCCAAAAACACCCATAAGAAATTTGGTACTCTCCAGAAAATAAATGGCCCCCAGCTCTTGGACTATCACTTCTCCCAACTTACATTCCACCTTCACTCCACCTTTTCCTGCCACATTTGCACCCAAGTATCTAAAACTATCCACTTCCTCCAGTCGCTCTCCCTTAATGCTCACTTCCAGTCTGCTGCCACTTTCTCCCATTGGACATCTCATTACCTTACTTTTACCCACATTTATCTTCAACTTCCTTCTTTTGCATACTTTCCCAAACTCTGCCACTAACTTCCACAATTCCTCCTCTGATCCTGCTACAAGCGCAGTGTCATCAGCAAACAGCTGGCTTATCTCCCACTTTTCTCCATTTTCTTTAACCATCTCCAATCCCTGGCCCACTGCCCTTGCATTCACCTCTAGCACCACCCCATCCATGTATAAGTTGAACAGCCAGGGCAACACTTGGTACACACTAGCACATAAATACACTAGCACAGAAGTAAATTAGCACAAGGACACTAGCACACACTCGTCGAAGCAACACCGCCCGTCGTCGCTGTCGTCGCGCGACCAAGAAGAAGAGGATTTACGACGAAAAAGGAAAACCTGGTTTGTATTGTAGGGGTGGGGAGTGAACGTGAGTGCCCGAAATGGTATCTATGCAGTGCTAGTTAATTGTATTAACTCGAAATTAGCAAAAATGAATGAAAACGACTCGAAAGCCAGTTGCGAATCAGAGCCATCTGGCGGCAATCCACTGAACCGCGATGTAAACAAACAACTAAACACGTGTTACGACAATGACTTCATAGGGTTTGGTAAGTACGAAAGAAAGAACTTAAGTAGATTATTAGAGATAGAGAGAGAGATGAGCAAAAATAGGACTCGGTGGGAAAATGAAATAATGGACTTAAGAAAAGAGGTCATTGGGTTAATAGATTGTATAACTAAGGCTAATCTTGAAATTTCTGACCTAAGAAAAACTAACTTGGACCTTACAAACGAAATTAAAGAAATGAAAAGAGACATAAATGAACTGAAGAATGATAATGAAAAGAAGAAAACTAATGATAACAATAGCGAAAATCTAAAGCAGGAAGTGAACAACAAATTACAAGAATTGACACAAAAGATCGAAGAAAACTTAGGTGGGGACAGTATCCAGGAAATTAAGAAGTGGAAAGAAAATATTGAAAATAAAGAAATTGCTTTCAAAGAATTAGTCAAGCAGCAAATGCAAGATAATGCAAAAGACACAATCATTCAAGTGATTAACAAGTGCAAGGATGAAAAAGTACATCAAGTAAGTAATCTTGAACAATTAGTTGAATTTCAAGAGTTCACATTCCTTAATCTTCTAACACAAACATAACCATGAACACTACAACTAACACAAAAACTAAAACAAACATATCAAAAAACTGTTCTTCATGCCATACCCTTGTCCCTACCAATCACCTCAAATGTACATTATGCAAACATTTATATCATTTCATGTGTGCAAATATACCCGTAAATACTGCCAAAAATAACCCCAATATTTTCAATAACTAGTTCTGCCTAGACTGCTCAAAAACATTTCCCTATCATGCCATCTCAAACACAGAAATTAATATTTTGTTTTCCGCGCCAAATCTCGCATCAAAAAACCCAGATGTATATACCGCCATTAAGAAGTATAAAGAAATAGACAAAATATCAGAAAAGGAATTTTCGATATTTAATCACAATAATACCCAAATTGACCCCGAATTAAATTTTTACTCAAAACTAACAAAAGACAGCGATTACTATAGTGATACACAATTTGACACGGTATTTCGTGATATTGATGGTTTCACACTAATTCACATCAATGCAAGGAGCCTAAACGCCAATTATCAGAAAATTGACTGTTATCTCAAGTTACTCAATAAAAGCTTTGACGTTATAGTGATAAGCGAAACATGGATTGACCCAGGATGTCTAGTAAACTTCTTACAAGACTATACTCCTTACAGTGCTAATAGACAGATCCAAAAAGGCGGCGGAGTCTCTATCTTCATAAAAAAATCAATTTCATGCAAACTAATAAATCAATCCACTAATTCGTATGAAAACCTATTTGATTGCGTAGCTGTTGAGATTTTCAGTAAAACTAAAAAAAATACAGTCATAACAAGTATTTACAGAAAGCCAGGCACAAACATCAATGAGTTCACAAATATGCTTGAAGAAATCATAACTCCATTCAGAAATAAAAATCTATATCTCTGTGGTGACTTCAACATAGATTTACTTAAGTATGAGACTCATGAACAAACAAGACACTTTACAGATATGATTTTCTCTTTAGGTATATATCCTTTGATAAATAAACCAACCCGAATAACAAATACAAGTGAAACATTGATAGATAACATTTTCACCAATATTGTAAACTCCGAGATTCATAGTGGTATCTTAATAAGTGATATAAGTGACCATCTACCGGTATTCACTATCAGTCCAAAAGAAATGCACTGCATAACAAAACCCAGAATTGTACTTAAACGTAAAATTGACGAAAAAGATATTGCAAAATTAAATCAATGCTTAAAAGAAGAAAATTGGGATCAGGTTTACGAGTCAGAAAATGCCAATCTATCATATAACGAATTTGTAAGCATTATCATGAGTAATGTAAACAAATGCTGCCCAGAGAGAGAAGTAGAAATAAAACCACGTAACGTAAACTCAAAACCATGGTTTACAAACGGTCTTAAGAACGCGTGTCGAAAGAAAAACCAACTTTACAAGAAATCAATTCAAAGCAAGTCCTTGACAGACGAAAACAAATACAAAGTGTACAAAAACAAACTTACAACAATTTTACGCAACTGTGAAAAAAAATACTATGACACACTGCTTGAAGGTTATAAAGGTAATATAAAAAAGACATGGGAAGTAATAAACAACTTAACTAGGCACAAAATTAATAACACCAATGAATTCATAGACATTATTAAAAAAGGAAAAACTAAAAAAGAAGTGGCAAACGAATTTAATGAATTTTTCTCCCATGTAGGACTTAACCTCGCGAAACAAATAAAGACAACACATCAAACTTACGAGACATTTTTGAAACACCGAATAAATAACCAGGGTTCCCACGGTCCTTGAAAATTCTGGAAAGTCCTGGAAAAAAAAGTGATCCTGGAAAGTCATGGAAAAGTCCTGAAATTCTGCCAAAAATCAAGTGGTCCTGGAATTAGGACTACCAGCTAAAAAAGTCATTGAAAGTCCTTGAATTCAGTGTTGCATGGATGTTGGTTGTGCTCAATATTCTATAGTGTGCAGTGTCTGACATAGCAAACATAGGAGTTTCCGCTCTGAGAAGTCATATGAAAAGCAACTTTCATAACAGGATCAGCCAGTCAAGGCAAAACCCATCAGCAATCCGCAACTTCTTTGGAAAGAAGCAAGACAAAAAGGCAGATGATGCTGCAGCCAATGTCACCTCCAGTGCACCAGTTGCTAGTACAAGTACAGCTCCACAAAGATCAGAGGTTGCAGCTGCTGTGTCAGATGCTGCCCTCCACGCAGAGGTTCTCTGGGCTCTGAAGCTTGTTATGAGCAACTACTCATTCAATTCATCATCTGATGTGGGCATGTTGTTCCCAAGAATGTTTCCGGACAGCCAAATTGCTAAAACTTTCTCATGTGGTGCTACAAAGTGTGCTTATCTAGTTTGTTTTGGCCTGTCTCCATATTTCCATGATCTGCTAGTGGAGAAAGTCAGAAGTGCGGAGTGCTATACCATATCCTTTGATGAGTGCATGAACCCTGTTTCACAGAATGAACAAATGGACTTCATAGTCCGTTACTGGGACAATGATTCTGGTCAGGTCAGTGTAAGGTACTTTGGGTCACAGTTCTTGGGGCATGCTCGAGCAAGCGACCTACTCAACAACTTCAAGGAAGGGACACAACAACTAGATCCCAAGCGTCTGCTTCAGGTGTCAATGGATGGACCTAACGTCAATTGGAAATTTTTCAATGACCTGCAACAGGAGCGCAAAACACAGGATCTCCCAGAACTTCTGAACATCGGAAGCTGTGAACTCCACACTGTCCACGGAAGCTTGCAGAAAGGGGCCAACGAGACTGGATGGAAGATTGGAAACCTGCTAAGGTCTCTGTGGCAGCTCTTCCATGATACCCCCGCAAGAAGAGAGGATTTCACCACTATCACAGGGAGCAAGCTGCCATTGCAATTTTGCCAGCACAGATGGGTTGAGGATGCAAAGGTTGCAGAGCGTGCATTGCAGATGTGGCCCAACATGGAGAAATTTGTGGCATCCTTCAAAGACCCCAAGAAGGCCCCTAGCACTGCCTCATTTGCATCAGTGAAAGCTGCCTGTGAGGACCCACTCTCCGTCGCAGAGCTACAATTCTTCATCTATCTAAACAACTCCAGCCATTCCTTCAGAGGTTTCAAACAGATGCACCCATGGCACCGTTCTTGGGACAGAAGCTAAAGGAAGTGGTTGTTGCGCTCATGGGACGTTTCATCAAAAAAGAAGTTCTGGACAAAGCAGACACCATGCAGAAACTGGCCAACCTGGACCCCAAGGACCAGAAGAAGCAGATGCTGCCAAAACTTGTAGATCTGGGATTTGCTGCTCGAGAGTCTGTGAAGAAAGCTGCTGAGAAGAAACTGGTCAGTGATTTGAAGGTCCTGGCATTCAAGAGTGAGTGTGTGACACTGCTATCAGAGCTCACATCCAAGATGTTGGACAAGAGTCCCTTGAAACTGTCCCTGGTTCGATATCTCTCTGCACTGGCTCCAGATAAACTAGTTGCTCCTTCTACAGATGCGGCGACGAAGTTCCAGAAAATCCTCCAGATGCTTCTGAATGCCAACAGGCTGTCCGGGGAAGAGTGCGATGAGCTCCTTGCTCAGTACAAGGCGTTTGGCAGTGAGATGAGGCAGGAACATGCAGTAGATTTCAAGAACTTCACCCCAGATAGTGAGAGGCTGGACATATTTCTGGGCCAGTACTTTAAAGACCACAAGTACAGCAAGCTCTGGTCTGTTTTCAAGATGCTTCTCACAGTCTCCCATGGTCAGGCATCAGTAGAAAGGGGTTATTCTGTGAACAAGGACCTCCTGGTTCAGAACATGCAGAAGACTATTGTAACTCTTCGTACAGTCTATGACAGTATCCAAGCCACGGGCCAGCACTTCACTGAGTTACCCTTCACTCCCAGACTGAAAAGGCATGTCAGGGCATCAAGGATGAGATACCAACAGTACCTCGCGGATCAGAAGAAGTCACAGACAGATAATGAGAAATCCTCAAAGAGAAAGGCACTACAAGAGGATATCCAGTCAGCAGAGAAAAAGAGGAAGCTCTTGAAAGATAGTATGGAGTCAATGACCAAGGAAGCAGACCAGCTGGCAAAGAAGGCAGAAACAGAGCATGACTTCACTTTGCTGGCTAAGTCCAATGCTTTCAGACTGAAAGTTTCTGAGAAGGCGGATGAAAATCTCAAACTGGAAAAGAAACTACAAGACCTCAAGCAGAAACTGAAATCAATGGAGTGACTATTTTCAAGAAAGAGCAAAGAATGAATTATACCTGATACTCTGATATATATATATATATATATATATATATATATATATATTGTAATCTAACAGAGGAAGACTGCATAGTGTAATAAAGTGGGTGGAATCGGCTGGCTGTAAGGGGTGGAGGAGGCCAGAAAGATCAGTTTGTATTTGAAAATTGTTTCAGATATTCCACTCAAAGTCCTGGAAATTTGATGATTTTTATCCTGGAATATCCTGGAAAAGTCCTGGAATTTAGTTTTCAATTTTCTGTGGGAACCATGGAGTGAATGGTTTGAGGTAAAGGTGGGACTTTGTCAGGGATGTGTTATGTCACCCTGGCTGTTCAATCTATACATGGATGGGGGTGGTGTGAGAGGTGAATGCAAGGGTGGTGGGTCAGGGGTTGGAGATGGTTAAAGAAAATGGAGAAACGAGGGAAATAAGCCAGTTGTTTACTGACGACACCGCACTTGTAGCAGGATCAGAAGAGGGATTGAGGAAGTTAGTGACAGAGCTTGAGAAGGTGTGTGAAAGAAGGAAGCTGAAGATAAATGTGGGCAAAAGTAAGATGATGAGATGTAAAAGGGAAGAGAATGACAGCAGGCTGGAAGTGAGCATTAAGGGTGAGAGACTGGGAAAGTGGATAGTTTTGGATACTTGGGTGCAAATGTGGCACGAAAGGGAGGAGTGGAGGTGGAGGTAGAATGTAGATTGAGAGAAGCGAGTAAATGCCTTGGTGGATTAAAAAGTGTAATGAGAAGTAGACATCTGGGAATGGATGCTAAGAGGAGGTTATACAAAGGAGTGATTGTGCCGACAGGACTGTATGGGACAGAAACATGGAACATAAGAGAGGAAGAGAGAAGGAGTTTAAATGTGTTTGAGATGAAATGTCTGAGAAGTATGATAGGAGTTACTAGGCTAAATAGTGAGAAATGAGGAGATGAGGAGGAGAACAGGGGTGGAAAGGGAGTTGGGAGATAGGGTTGATGAAAGAGTATTAGGATGGTTTGGACACATGGAAAGAATGAATGAAGAAAGATTAGTAAAAGAGGTGTGGAAGGAGTGAATATGAGGGGGGTCCTAGGATGAGATGGATGGATGGAGTAAAAGGGGAATTACAAAAGAGAGGAAGGACATGAGAGGACAGAAGATAGGGTTGAATGGAGAAGGGTTGTGTATGGATGATGCTGTGATACATAAGGGGGAGTGGGTGGGGGATGGAGAGTGAGGAAGTATGTATGAGAAATAATTTACGCAGCCTGAGGGGATTTCTCCCCGTCTTCTCCTTTTCTGCATGAGGGGATGGAGAGGGGGGGGGGTCGCCGAATTAATGAAGTGCCTTTGCTGTGGATGTGCTGGGTCTTGTGACACTGCCTCTGACCCATGGCATTGGACAGGATGCAGGGATGACCCGTCATCCAGGAGGTGCCAAGATGAGAGGAAGGGAGAAGGGTGGAGGGGAGTGGAATATGTAGGGGATGGAATGGGTGGGAGTGGTTTCTATGCCTTTTTCTTTTTGGCCACCCCCCCGTGTAAGGGGGAAAAAAGCCTTTGGTATATGTAGGTATGTATGTCTCTTACCCAATCTCTTTTTTCCTTTATTAATTCTATCACAGTGTCCTTTGTACTTTCATTCATTTGTTCGTTGACTATTTCTTTAAATAGTATTTTATGGTTTTCTTTGTCTTTCATTTGGTTTTTAATTTCTATCATGTTTGGTTTTTCTATATTTTCACCAACTTTGCCTGCTTCTATTAGTATCTTCTCATTAACTTCCCTCAACAAAGTTTCATTTATATTTGTGTCATAATTTTTCATCTTTTCATTATAGTTTTTTACTTTAGCCAGTAACTTTTTCATTTCTTCCATTTCCCTAATTAATAGTGCATTTTCCTTTCTCAATTCACTTACTTCTTTGTATAATTGGTTATGTTCCCTTTCCCATTCAACAATATCCCTTTTCATTTCAAATATTTCTTGGTTTATTAGTATGCTTTTGAGGTCCATAGCTCTTCCTGTCCTGAATCCATGGAATAACTCGTCTTCATATCTAGGACTATCATACATACATACATATACCAAGGCTTTTTCCACCTTACAAGGGGGGTAGCCAAAAAGAAAAAGGCATAAAATCATTCCCACCCATTCCATCCCTGAATACACTCCACACCCCTCCACCCTCCCTCTTATCTTAGCACCTCCTGAATGACGGGTCATCCCTGCGCCTTGTCCACTGCCCTGGGTCAGAAGCAGTGTCGCAAGACACAGCACATCCACAGCAAGGCCGCTTCATTAAATCGGCGACCCCCCCTCTCCGTCCCCCCATTGCATAGAATGAGAGGACGGGGAGAAATCCCTTCGGGCTGCGTCAAATTTTGCTCACACATACTACCTCACCCCCCATCCACCAGCCCATTCCACCTCATGCAATCACAACATCATCCATATACAACCACTCTCCATTCACCCCTATCTTCTGTCCTCTCCCGTCCTTCCTCAACAGACATTCCCCTCTTCCCCAAAGCCCCCTTCACCCCATCCATCCACCTCATCCTAAGATGCCCCCTCATGTTCACTCCCTCCACATCTGCCTTCCACACCTCTTTTACTAGTCTTTCTTCACTCATTCTTTCCATGTGTCCAAACCATCCTAATATTCTTTCATCAACCCTATCTCCCAGCTCCCTTTACACCCCCGTTCTCCTCCTCACCTCCTCATTTCTCACTCTATCTAGCCTAGTAACCCCCATCATACTTCTCAGACACCTCATCTCAAACACATTCAAACTCCTTCTCTCTTCTTCTCTTATGTTCCATGTTTCTGCCCCATACAGTGCTGTTGGCACAATCACTCCTTCATATAGTCTCCTCTTAGCATCCATTCCCAAATGTCTATTCCTCATCACACTCTTTAATCCACCAAGGCATTTACTCGCTTCTCTCAATCTACATTCTACCTCCACTTTCACTCCACCTTTCCCTGCCACATTTGCACCCAAGTATCTAAAACTATCCACTTCCTCCAGTCGCTCTCCCTTAATGCTCACTTCCAGTCTACTGCCACTTTCACCCCTCGTACATCTCATCACTTTACTTTTACCCACATTTATCTTTAGCTTTCTTCTATCACATACTCTCCCAAACTATGCCACCAACTTCCTCAATCCCTCCTCCGATCCTGCCACAAGCGCAGTGTCGTCCGCAAACAACAACTGGCTCACCTCCCACTTTTCTCCATTTTCTTTAACCATCTCCAATCCCTGACCCACTACCCTTGCATTTACCTCTCGCACCACCCCATCCATGTATAAGTTGAACAGCCAGGGTGACATAACGCATCCTTGACGAAGTCCCACCTTTACCTCGAACCACTCACTCTCTCCATTTCCAATCCTGACACAAGCTCTACTATTCTCATAAAAACTCTTGACAGCTCCCAGAAGCTTTCCTCCTATCCCGTATATCTTCGTAACCTCCCACAGTGCCTTTCTGTCTACCCTATCATAAGCCTTTTCCAGATCCATAAAAGCCCAAAAAACATCCTTCCCCTTTCCTATAGCTTTCTCACATATCTGTCTTACCACAAAGATCTGATCTACACAACCTCTACCTGTCCTAAATCCACACTGTTCCTCACCAATTACTCCTTCTTTTCCTCTCCTAATCCTATCAACCAAGATCCTCCCATAAGCCTTCCCAACTACACTCAACAAGCTAATCCCTCTGAAACTACTACATTCACACTTGTCCCCTTTTCCCTTGTAAAGAGGAACTATACAGGCACTCCTCCAGTCCTCCGGCACTCTACCCTCTCTCCAACAAACATTAAATAACCTCACCAACCAGTCCACCATCACTGTACCTCCCTTTTTCAGACATTCTGCATGGCATCCATCCAGACCAGGTGCCTTACCTGCTTTCATCATCTTAACAACTGCCTTCACTTCATCCTTCCTTATTTCTCCTCCATTCTCCTCATTCATCACTCTCATTTTCTTTGCATTTCCCACTGCAGCAATCTTTCCTTCCCTATCCTCCTTCACATTAAGCAACTCCCTAAAATATTCTGCCCATCTTCCCCTTACTTCCTTCTCTTCCATTATCATCTCTCCATCTGCACCTTTTACCTTTTCTCTACTTGATTCGCCTCCTCTTCCTATCTTAATTTCTTTCCAAAACATCTTTTTTATCACTTTCAAAATTTTCTGTCAAACTCTTACCCCATTTCACATCAGCTCTCCTTTTTGCAACCTTTACCTTTTGCTTTACTTCTCTTTTCTTTTCTTTGTACCTCTCATATGACTCCCTCGTCCTATTTTGTAACTAATCTGTGAAAGCTCGCTTCTTCTCTTCTACAACCTTTTTTGTTTCCTCATCCCACCATTCACTACCCTTTCTTCTATTTTTTCTAACCACTGCCAAAGGCATTTCATACTCATATCTAATCTTCTTTTGGTTGTCTCAGCGTATGTCTTTTTTTTTTTTTTTTTTTTTCTTAAGCACTTTACTACATCATGGTTCCACTCACCATTGCTCCCCTTTAGTGTGTTTACAACTAGGTAAAGCTCCACTTTTTGGTCGATGAATCGCTAGAATTAGTGCTAGCTCGTGGACCGTTCTCAGGTACATCCGATTTGTTCGACTGTCAGTGTGTGTATGTGTTAATGATATTTTGATGCAGTCTGAAGGGATTTCTCTCCATCTTCAATGTTTCTGCATGAGGAGACAGAGAAGGGGGTATCATTGATTACATGAAGTGGCCTTGCTGTAGATGTGCTGTGTCTTGCTGCATTGCCTCAGACCCAGGGTGATGGACGAGATGCAGGGATGACCTATCATCCATGAAGAGCCAAAATGAAAGGGAGGGAGTGGTGGTGGATGGGAGTGGAATGGGTGGAGATGAAATGGTTGGGAGTGGATTTATGCCTTTTGACTTTAGCTATTTCCATGGTAAGAGGGAAAGAGCCCTTGGAATGTGTATATATTTATTTTCTTATTTCCATTCTTTCCACATCCATGGAAAGAATGAGTGAAAAGAGACTAATTAAAGAGGTGTGGAAGGCAGAGGTGGAGGGAGTGAACTTGAGGGGTGACCAACGATGAAATGGATAGGATAAAAGGGGCATTGAGCAAAAAGGAAATGTCTTTTGAGCAAGGAAGGGAGAAAACAGGAGATAGGGTTGAATGGGGAATTGCTGTGTACAGATGATACTGTGATGCAAAGTAGAGAGGGGGTGGAGGATGTGGGGAGTTAGAGAGTGGTTATGCATGAACGACATTTTGACGCAGCCTGAAGGGGTTTCTCCCTGTCTTCTCTTTTTTTGCAAGAGGGGACAGAGCTGGAGGGTTGCCAATTAAGTGAGGGATCCTTGCTGTGAATGTGTTGTGTCTTGCTGCATTGCTTCTGACCCAGGGCAGTAGACAGGATGCAGGGATGACCTGTCATCCATGAGGAGCTAAGATGAGAGGGAAGAAAAGGTGGTGGATGGGTGTTGAATGGGTGGGAATGAAGTGGGTAGGAGTGGGTATATGCCTTTTGACCTGGCTACTTCTCTGATAAGGGAGAAAAAGCCCTTGGTATATAAATATATATATATATATATATATATATATATATATGTATACTAGTCTTTCTTCACTCATTCTATCCATGTGTCCAAACCATCCTAATATTCTTTCATCAACCCTATCTCCCAACTCCCTTTCCACCCCTGTTCTCCTCCTCACCTCCTCATTTCTCACTCTATCTAGCCTAGTAACCCCCATCATACTTCTCAGACACCTCATCTCAAACACATTCAAACTCCTTTTCTTTTCCTCTCTTATGTTCCATGTTTCTGCCCCATACAGACTAGTAAAAGAGGTATGAAAGACTAGTAAAAGAGGTATGGAAGGCAGATGTGGAGGGAGTGAACATGAGGGGACGTCTTAGGATGAGGTGGATGGATGGGGTGAAGGGGGCTTTGGGGAAGAGGGGAATGTCTGTTGAGGAAGGATGGGAGAGGACAGAAGACAGGGGCGAATGGAGAATGGTTGTATATGGATGATGTTGTGATGCATGAGGTGGAATGGGCGGGGGGATGGGGGGTGAGGTAGTATGTGTGAGCAAAATTTGATGCAGCCCGAAGGGATTTCTCCCCGTCTTCTCTTTTTATGCAATGGGGGGACGGAGAGGGGGGGTCGCCGATTTAATGAAGCGGCCTTGCTGTGGATGTGCTGTGTCTTGCGACACTGCTTCTGACCCAGGGCAGTGGACAAGGTGCAGGGATGACCCGTCATCCAGGAGGTGCTAAGATAAGAGGGAGGGTGTGGAGTGTATTCAGGGATGGAATGGGTGGGAATGATTTTATGCCTTTTCCTTTTTGGCTAGCTCCCTTATAAGGGGGAAAAAGCCTTGGTATATGTATGTATGTATCGTATATTTCCGTGTATAAGACGACCTTTGTATAAGACGAGATACAAAATTAGAGCAAATTTTTATTAATTTATCTCATATCGGTAGTATAAGACGACTGTTAAAATACAAAAGCATCAGTGTATCAAACCTACCGTACAAAAATAATTGTTTTGATTACGTTTATCAGCTGTTTTTTCCGCTTTTTCTCTTTTCTTTCTCATTACTTAACTGTATCCTTATACCAGATAAATTACTTACTGTATCCTTATAAATTCAAAATAAATGAAATAAAGCAAATCATGTATCATGATTTTCTGAGAACACACGTCAACTAACAAAAATGATTTGTTTACGCTCCTGGTTCGACTACTGTAATATACTTTTTTTATTGATAAACGTTTTATGTACTGAAATCCAAAGTTTCTATTTTCAGTTTTAAAAATTACTGAAAAGTTATCAAAAGGAAAAGGTTGCTATGAACGCAACCAGTGCTCGATGTTTACATTTTTTTCAGCTGATTTAAATGTGTTTACATAGAGTACTTAAAAGTACTGTAGTTTCATTAATATAGAATTATTCCTCAAATTTATTAACAATTGCCATTTACTATAAAGATATGCCAATAATATATAAGGTAAATATGGTTTAATTACCTTTATTACCAGCTCGCTGGCTGAGTGGGTTAGGGTGTCGTTACTTGCGGCGAAGGTCGAGGGGATGGCGGTTTGAATCCTGCCACCAGCGAAGTTGAACCAAGGGCATGGTTCGTTAAATTCCACGCTACAAAGCCCTCTGTGAGGGGCACCGTCCTAGCCTCCCGATAGGGGGGAGTTTGTGACGTTAAACCATATCATCATTACCAGTTCTTATCATAATGTGAATCATTTCCTGTGTATCGGTGGTTATCGGCAGGCTAGCCTACCAAGTCATCTCATGTAGAATTCAAGGTCTGATTTTTATAATGGTAGTATAAGACGACCCCCCATTTTAAGGGGTGAATTTTTGGATTTTAGGGTCGTCTTATATGTGGAAATATACGGTATGTATGTGTATATATATATATATATATATAAATTGATTTATTATTCATGCCTGTCTGCAGTGCGAGTATTAGTGTTTGGAGTATCCTGATATATAGCCATTCTAAAATGCTTTTGTAATTTTTGTTGATTTCTGTTTCCCTTTTTTTAGTCTGTTGCTGGTCAAAAGCCTTATTATCTATTGCCAGTATGACTTATCAAGTGCCAATTTCTTGCTGAAGCCTGCCAATACACTTTTCTTGCTCAAATATTTTTAGATATTAATTTATTGAAGGAAAGTTGATATTAAAAACAAATCTTGATCTTATTTCAGAAAATGTAGATGTATCATTACATACAAAGAGGGAAGGAGCTGCCAAGCTGGAGGTGGTTCCTGCCCTTCTTCACCAGTGGCTTAGTCTTGGTATTGATGGCTTCATGTTCCTTGACATTGAAAAATTGGTGTCTGAAGATGGGCTCCTTAACTCAATGCATCAGTGGCGCAATGTCCTAGATTCTTACCACCGAGGACATTTAGACCGGATAATGATGGTGAGTGTGATCAGATCTGTGTTGTAAGTTGTCGTCAGTTCCCTTTTCTAGAAAGGGTCTTCGTACACCATTTCCATGCACATATCAAACATGCACAGGTTCCCACAGATTGCATGTGTGTATGCATTCATTGTGCACATGCATCCCTTCAAATGTGCACATCTGACTCGCAGATTGTTAGTATGTGTGTTTCACCTGAGCACACTCACACACCCACAGTTTGCATGTGTGTTTGCATGTCCATGACTTACATATAGTGAGCTCATATGTGTGTTAATGTGTATTCATGCATACACACACAGACATATCATTTGCGAGTTGTGAGTACCTGCTTGCCTGCATGTGATACATGGACATGTCCAACTCACAGGTTGCATATATTTACCTAGTTGTATTATACAGGAAGGGAAATTATGCTTGTAGTGACCCATCTTTGTATCTCTCAACATCTACTTTGTTCTTATTCTTGTATGGTGTTTGCACACACTATTGTTTTGTCTAATTTGTTCCAGACATCCACCACTCTGTGGAAAACTTTTTCTCTTTTTTTGTCAGATCTCTTCTATAACTCCTTTTTGAGTTTCATTTCATGTCCTTGTTTTTCTTTTATCCTACTTTAATAAGTCTTCTCTGTCAAGGACTTCCATGCCTTTCATGATTCTGTAAATGGCCAACAGATCTCCTTTATATCTTCTTTGTTTCAGGGTTTGTAGTTCTAGTTTGGACAATTTTGTTTGTATGTCAATTTTGAAAGTGTTGGGGCCATCTTTGTCGTTGCTTTATGTAATCTGTGAGGTGTTCTTGTGTGTGGCATTTGCATATGTGCATGCATGCAAATAAACACATGGGCACACATGCATATGTTTCTATGAGTGTGCACATGTACAGGCATGTATTTACCTATTTGTATTTTAAGGGGTGAGAGCTATGCTCATAGTGACCCATTTTTGTATCTCTCCACATCCAGTTTGTTCTTAAAATCTTGTATACTTTCGACACTCGCTATTTCCCTGTTTAGTTTGTTCCAGACATCAATCACTCTGTGTGGGAAGCTATTCTTTTTCAAATCTCTTCTGTAACTGTCCTTCTTTAGCTTCTTCTCGTGTCCTCTTGTTTCTCTTCTGTCCCATTTGAATAAGTCATCTCTATCAAGAACTTTCATCCCTTTTATAATTCTGTTGATAGATGTAATTTATCTAATCTTTGTTCATATGTCAAATTTGAGAGTGTAGGTACCATTTTTGTCACTACTCTTTAAATTCTTTCTAATTTCTTTGTTTTTTGTACGAGGTGCCCATACTCCAATTTAGGTCTTATCAATGTAATTAATTATTTTCTTTACCATTTCTTTATCCATGTAGTCGAAGGCCACTTACATTGATCTTAATAAGTTAAAAGTCTCTCCAACTAGTTTATTGACATGTTTATCAGGTGTGAAGTCACTTGAGGTAATTACTCATAGGTCCTTTTCTAAGTCGACTTTTTTGACTTCCTTGGTACCAATTTTGTATTGACCTGATATTCTATTTTTGCTTTTTCCAAATTCCATTATACTGCATTTCTTAATGTTAAAGTTCACTTCACACCTCTGATTCCATTTCCATATTTTGTCTAGGTCTTCGTGAAGCATTCTGCAATCTTCTTCTGTGCTTACTTTCTTAAGTAATTTGGCATCATCAGTAAAGAAGTTCATGTAACACTTCAGTCCCTCATCCATATAATTTATATATATGGCAAACATTAAAGGAGCCAACACAGAACCCTGTGGGATGCCACTTATCATATCTTCCCAGTTTTAGTTCTTGTCTCTAAGTACCACTCATTTTTCTCCCACTCAAAAAATCTTTCATCCATTCCAGTAGCTTACCTTGTATTCCTCCCATTATTTCAATTTTTCTTATTAGCTTTCTATGTACTGTAGTACTTTGTCAAAGGCCTTCTGCAAGTCCAAGACGGCGCAATCTGCCCAGCCATCTCTTGTATTATTTCTAGGAGCTGTCAATAGTTTTTATGAGAGTAGTAGAGCATGTGTCATGATTAGAAATGGAGAGAGTGAGTGGTTCGAGGTAAAGGTGGGACTTCATCAAGGATGCGTTATGTCTCCCTAGTTGTTCAACTTATACATGGATGGGGTAGTGCGAGAGGTAAATGCAAGGGTGGAGGGTCAGGGATTGGAGATGGTTAAAGAAAATGGAGAAAAGTGGGAGGTGAGCCAGCTGTTGTTTGCAAACGACACTGCACTTGTGCAGGATTGGAGGAGGCATTGAGGAAGTTGGTGGCAGAGTTTGGGAGAGTGTGTGAAAGATGAAAGCTGAAGATGAATGTGGGTAAAAATAAGGTGATGAGATGTACGAGGGGTGAAAGTGGCAGCAGACTGGAAATGAGCATTAAGGGAGAGTGACTGGAGGAAGTGGATAGTTTTAGATACTTGGGTGCAAATGTGGCAGGAAAAGGTGGAGTGGAGGTGGAGGTAGAATGTAAATTGAGAGAAGCGAGTAAATGCCTTGGTTGATTAAAAAGTGTAATGAGGAATAGACATTTGAGAATGGATGCTAAGAGGAGACTGTATGAAGGAGTGATTGTGCCAACAGCACTGTATTGGGCAGAAACATGGAACATAAGAGAGGAAGAGAGAAGAAGTTTGAATGTGTTGGAGATGAGGTGTCTGAGAAGTATGATAGGGGTTACTAGGCTAGATAGAGTGAGAAATGAGGAGGTGAGGAGGAGAACAGGGGTGGAAAGGGAGTTGGGAGATAGAGTTGATGAAAGAGTATTTGGATGGTTTGGACACATGGAAAGAATGAGTGAAGAAAGACTAGTAAAAGAGGTATGGAAGGCAGATGTGGAGGGAGTGAACATGAGGGGACGTCTAAGGATGAGATGAATGGATGGGGTTAAGGGGGCTTTGGGGAAGAGGGGAATGTCTTTTGAGGAACGATGGGAAAGGACAGAAGACGGGTGAATGGAGAATGGTTGTATATGGATGATGTTGTGATGCATGAGGTGGAATGGGTGGGGGGATGGGGGGTGAGGTAGTATGTGTGAGCAAAATTTGACGCAGCCCGAAGGGATTTCTCCCCGTCTTCTCCTTTTCTGCATGGGGGGACGGAGAGGGGGTTGCCGATTTAATGAAGCGGCCTTGCTGTGGATGTGCTGTGCCTTGCGACACTGCCTCTGACCCAGGGCAGTGGACAGGGTGCAGGTATGACCCATCATCCGGGAGGTGCTAAGATAAGAATGAGGGTGGAGGGGAGTGGAGTGTATTTAGGGATGGAATGGGTGGGAATGATTTTATGCTTTTTTCTTTTTGGCTACCTCCCATATAAGGGGGGAAAAGCCTTGGTATATGTATGTATGTAAAAACAAATTAAGTTTGTGGTACCCGATCTTCCACTTCTAAAGCCAAATTGTTTAGAGTTTAGTACTTTATTCTCCTCCAAGTGTTTGATCCATTTATTCCTGATAACCTTTTCACATATTTTTGCTACTGTGCATGTAAGGGGTACTGGTCTGAAGTTTGTAGGGTTTTCTTTGTTTCCTCCTTTATATATTGGTACAATGTTTGCATATGGGGTATTGGCTGCATGTTATTGTGACAAAGTAGCATGCAGTTGATACTTTAGGATCTATATGGGGTGCTCCTATGGACCAGAGCCACACATCATTTTGTCTGTGATGAAGGAAAACACTGTTCATAGAGAAATGACACTTTTATACTACAACTGTCCCTCCATTATGCTGTCCCCCAACCCCTTGTTACTGTGCTGTACCATTTCTCTGAATATTCATTTCCTTTTTTTGCCTACCCTGTGGTGGGGGAAAAGAATGCTACCACCAAGTCTTTCCACTTGAGTCATAAAAGGCGACAAAAATGGGACAGGCGATGGGATTAGGAGTCCTGCTACCTGTTGCCCCAAAGGGGACATTCCTAAAAAAAGTAAAGGCATAAGAGGTCTAGGAGTTTTCCAACCAGTACCTTAAGGTTTGGGTCTTTTAACCTCTTCACTCCGGGGCACATCACACGTCTGGCAGCATTAGCTGCCCGACGTGTGATGTTGCGTTATAATAATCGCATACATGCATACATATACCAAGGCTTTTTCCCCCTTACAAGGGAGGTAGCCAAAAAGAAAAAGGCATAAAATCATTTCCACCCATTCCATCTCTGAATACACCCCACACCCCTCCACCCTCTCTCTTATCTTAGCATCTCCTGGATGATGGGTCATCCCTGCACCTTGTCCACTGCCCTGGGTCAGAAGCAGTGTCGCAAGACACAGCACATCCACAGCAAGGCCGCTTTATAAAATCGGCGACCCCCCCTCTCCGTCCCCCCATTGCATAAAAGGAGAGGACGGGAAGAAATCCCTTCGAGCTGTGTCAAATTTTGCTCACACATACTACCTCACCCCCCATCCCTCTTTCCATTCCACCTCATGCAATCACAACATCATCCATATACAACCATTCTCCATTCACCCCTGTCTTCTGTCCTTTCCCGTCCTTCCTCAACAGACATTCCCCTCTTCCCCAAAGCCCCCTTCACCCCATCCATCCACCTCATCCTAAGATGTCCCCTCATGTTCACTCCCTCCACATCTGCCTTCCATACCTCTTTTACTAGTCTTTCTTCACTCATTCTTTCCATGTGTCCAAACCATCCTAATACTCTTTCATCAACCCTATCTCCCAGCTCCTTTTCCAACCCTGTTCTCCTCCTCACCTCCTCATTTCTCACTCCATCTAGCCTAGTAACCCCTATCATACTTCTCAGACACCTCATCTCAAACACATTCAAACTCCTTCTCTCTTCTTCTCTTATGTTCCATGTTTCTGCCCCATAGAGTGCTGTTGGCACAATCACTCCTTCATACAGTCTCCTCTTAGCATCCATTCCCAAATGTCTATTCCTCATTACACTCTTTAATCCACCAAGGCATTTACTCGCTTCTCTCAATTTACATTCTACCTCCACCTTCATTCCACCTTTTCCTGCCACATTTGCACCCAAGTATCTAAAACTATCCACTTCCTCCAGTCTCTCTCCCTTAATGCTCACTTCCAGTCCACTGCCACTTTCACCCCTTGTACATCTCATCACTCTTACTTTTACCCACATTTATCTTTAGCTTTCATCTATCACATACTCTCCCAAACTCTGCCACCAACTTCCTCAGTCCCTCCTCCGATCCGGCCACAAGCGCAGTGTCGTCCAGAAACAACAGCTGGCTCACCTCCCACTTTTCTCCATTTTCTTTAACCATCTCCAATCCCTGACCCACTACCCTTGCATGTACCTCTTGCACCACCCCATCCATTTATAAGTTGAACAGCCAGGGCAACATAACGCATCCTTGACAAAGTCCCTCCTTTACCTCGAACCACTCACTCTCTCCATTTCCAATCCTGACACAAGCTTTCCTACTCTCATAAAAACTCTTGACAGCTCCCAGAAGCTTTCCTCCTATCCCATATATCTGCATAACCTCCCACAGTGCCTTTGTGTCTACCCTATCATAAGCCTTTTCCAGATCCATAAAAGCCCAAAAAACATCCTTCCCTTTTCTCACATATCTGTCTTACCACAAGGATCTGATCTACACAACCTCTACCTGTCCTAAATCCACACTGTTCCTCACCAATTACTCCTTCTGTTCCTCTCCTAATCCTCTCAATCAAGATCCTCCCATAAGCCTTCCCAACTACACTTAACAATCTAATCCCTCTGAAACTACTACATTCACACTTGTCCCCTTTTTCCTTGTAAAGAGGAACTATACAGGCACTCCTCCAGTCCTCCAGCACTCTACCCTCTCTCCAGCAAACATTAAATAACCTCACCAGCCAGTCCACCATCACTGTACCTCCCTTATAATCGCATTATTGAAAATAAAGTCAGTGCTCAGTTGTTCATTCTCTTTCACCCGTGAATTCTGATAACCATAGAAAATATGATTAAGCCAGTTTAGAGAGAATGAAGGTTACTTAGGACTACAATAAATATAATCAAGACGGCGACGTCGGCATCATCGTGTACCCACTTGCTCCTCATGACGCCTACGTAGGCGTTACCGTATGGAAGTGGTTAATGTGCGTGGATGTGGTACAGATGAGAGTAAAAGGGAAGGGATAGGCAGTATGTTTGTGAGAAGAAAGATGGATGTGCTGGCTTCGAGTGAAACTAAAATGAAAGGGAGGGGCGAATGTGATTTTGGGAGTGTAATTGGGAGGTACTCAGGAGTGAAGAGGGGACAAGTGAGGGAAGGGGTGGCTATACTAGTAAGTGAAGAAGTAGGTAAATGTGTAGTGGAGTGGACGGAGGTTTCTTCAAGGTTGATGTGGATGAAAGTCAAGCAGGGAAGGGAGATGTGGGTTTTTGTAAGTGCGTATGGACCTGGTAGTGAGAAGAGCGTAGAGGAAAGGGAGGCTTTTTGGGTAGATTTAAATGAGTGCATAGAGGGATTAGGGAGAAATGTCAATGTAGTTGTATTGGGAGACCTTAATGCTAGGGTAGGAAATGAACCAATAGATGGAGTGATCAGGAAATATGGAGTTCCAGGTAAAAATTGTAGTGGAGAAATGATGGTGGATATGTGTCTTGAAAGAGAGTTGATGATAGCAAATACAGTGTTTAGGAAGAAAGTCAAGCATAAGTACACATGGGAAAGGGTGGTGGATGGAAGGGTGGCAGATAGAGCATTAATGGACTATATAATGGTGACCAGCAGTATGGTAGGAAGAGTTAAAGATGTACATGTTCTAAGGGGAGAGAGTGGGGGGAATATCAGATCATTTTCTGGTGGAAGGTAAATTGAGAGTGGAGAATAGGCGGAGAAAGAGGGAAAGGGCAGAAGGTAGGGAGGTACGTAGAGTGAACTGCTTAAATGAGAAAGAAAAGGAGAATAAGTATAAGAAGAAGCTGAGAGAGGAGTGGGAGGTAGTGAAGGATAGAGTAGAACTAGGAGTGGAGGAGGAATGGCAATGGTTCAAGGAGGGAGTCATAAGGTGTGCAAGGATGGTGTGTGGAACGAGGAGGGTGGGAGGAAATAGAAGGAAGGGTAGTGAATGGTGGGATGAGGAAGAGAAGAAGGGTGTAGAAGAGAAGAAGCAGGCTTTCATAGATTGGCTACAAATTAGGACAAGGGAATCGTATGAGCGGTACAAAGTAAAGAGAAGGGAAGTTAAGCATAAGATAAAGGAAGCAAAGAGGAGAGCAGATGTGAGATGGGGTAAGACTATGACAGAAAATTTTGAAAGCAATAAAAAGATGTTTTGGAAAGAAATTAAAAGAGGAAGAGGAGGTGAATCAAGTAGAGAAAAAAAAGTAAAAGGTGCAGATGGACAGATGATAATGGAAGAGAAGGCAGTGAGAGGAAGGTGGGTAGAGTATTTTAGGGAGTTGCTAAATGTGAAGGAGGATAGGGAGGGAAAGATAGCTGCAGTGGGAAATGCTAAGAAAATGAGAGTGATGAGTGAGGAAAATGGAGGAGAAATAGGGAAAGATGAAGTGAAAGCAGCTGTTAAGATGATGAGAGCAGGTAAAGCATCTGGGTTGGATGGATGCCATACAGAATGTCTGAAGAAAGGAGGTACAGTTACGGTGGACTGGCTGGTGAGGTTATTTAATGTTTGTTTAAGAGAGGGTAGAGTGCCGGAGGACTGGAGGAGTGCCTGTATCATTCTGCTTTACAAGGGAAAAGGGAACAAGTGTGAGTGTAGTAGTTTCAGAGAGATCAGCTTGTTGAGTGTAGTTGGGAAGGCTTTTGAGAGGGTCTTGATTGATAGGATTAGGAGAGGAACAGAAGGAGTAATTGGTGAGGAACAGTGTGGTTTTAGGACAGGTAGAGGTTGTGTAGATCAGATTTTTGTGGTAAGACAAATATGTGAGAAAACTATAGGAAAAGGTAAGGATGTTTTTTGGGCTTTTATGGATCTGGAAAAGGCTTATGACAGGGTTGGCAGGAAGGCATTGTGGGAGGTACTGCAGATATGTGGGATAGGAGGAAAGTTGTTAAGAGCAGTCAGGAGTTTTTACGAGGGTAGTAGAGCTTGTGATAGGATTAGAAATGGAGACAGTGAATGGTTTGAGGTAAAGGTGGGACTTCGTCAGGGATGTGTTATGTCGCCCTGGCTGTTCAATCTATAGTACATGGATGGGGTAGTGCGAGAGGTGAATGCAAGGGTAGTGGGTAGGGCGATGGAGATGGTTAAAGAAAATGGAGAAAAGTGGTAAATAAGCCAGTTGTTGTTTGCTGACAATACTGCACTTGTAGCAGGATCAGAGGAGGGATTGAAGAAGTTAGTGAAGTTTGAGAAGGTGTGTGAAAGAAGGAAGCTGAAGATAAATGTGAGCAAAAGTAAGGTGATGAGATGTACAAGGGGAGAGAGTGACAGCAGGCTGGAGGTGAGCATTAAGGGAGAGCAACTGGAGGAAGTGGATAGTTTTAGATATTTGGGTGTGAATGTGGCAGGAAAGGGAGGAGTGGAGGTGAAGGTGGAATGTAGATTGAGAGAAGCAAGTAAATGCCTTGGTGAATTGAAAAGTGTAATGAGAAATAGACATCTGGGAATGGATACTAAGAGGAGGTTATATGAAGGAGTGATTGTGCCAACAGCACTGTATGGGGCAGAAACATGGAACATAAGAGAGGAAGAGAGAAGGAGTTTGAATGTGTTTGAGATGAAATGTGTTAGAAGTATGATAGGGGTTACTAGGCTGGATTGAGTGAGGAATGAGGAGGTGAGGAGGAGAAGAGGGGTGGAAAGGGAATTGGGAGATAGGGTTGATTAAAGAGTATTAGGATGGTTTGGACACATGGAAAGAATGAGTGAAGAAAGATTAGTAAAAGAAGTGTGGAAGGTAGAGGTGGAAGGAGTGAATATGAGGGGGCATCCTAGGATGAGATGGATGGATGGGGTAAAAATGGCATTACAAAATAGATGAATGTCTGTTGAGGAAGGACGGGAGAGGACAGAAGATAGGGGTGAATGGAGAAAGGTTGTGTATAGATGATGCTGTGATGCATGAGGGGGAGTGGGTTGGGGATGGGGGGTGAGGAAGTATGTATGAATAATTTGACGCAGCCCGAAGGGATTTCTCCCTGTCTTCTCCTTTTCTGCATGAGGGGATGGAGAGGGGGGGGTCACCGAATTAATGAAGTGGCCTTGCTGTGGATATGCTGTGTCTTGCGACACTGCTTCCGACCCAGGGCAGTGGACAGGATGCAGGAATGACCTGTCATCCAGGAGGTGCTAAGATGAGAAGGAGGGTGGAGGGGAGTGGAATATGTAGGGGATGGAATGGGTGGGAGTGGTTTCTATGCCTTTTTCTTTTTGGTCTCTTTTTATTTGGTCTCTTATTTCTTTCTGTGTTACCTCTATTTCTTTCATTTTGGGGGATCTTTCTCATTGTCCATCTTCCCAAATTTGTGAGCTCTCAATTGTAAAAACAGACCTGAAATATCTGATCATAACTTCAGCCATTTCTTTGTCATCTATGTATTCTTTATCTCCTTCACGCAGTTTCACTATTTTGTGTTTGTCTTTTAATTTATCATTTACATATCTGTAAAAGAGTTTGATGAGATGTACAAGGGGTGAAAGTGGGAACAGACTGGAAGTGAGCATTAAGGGAGAGCAACTGGAGGAAGTGGATAGTTTTAGATACTTGGGTGCAAATGTGGCAGGAAAGGGAGGAGAGGAGGTGGAGGTAGAATATAGATTGAGAGAAGTGAGTAAATGCCTTGGTGAATTAAAAAGTATAATGAGAAATAGACAATTGGGAATGGATGCTAAGAGGAGATCGTATGAAGGAGCGATTGTGTCAACAGCACTGTATGGGGCAGAAACAGAGAACATAAGAGAGGAAGAGAAGGAGTTTGAATGTTTGAGATGAGATGTCTGAGAAGGTATGGAAGGCAGATGTGGAGGGAGTGAACATGAGAGGACGTCCTAGGATGAGATGGATGGATGGGGTGAAGGGGGCTTTGGGGAAGAGGGGAATGTCTTTTGAGGAAGGACGGGAGAGGACAGAAGACAGGGGTGAATGGAGAATGATTGTATATGGATGATGTTGTGATGCATGAGGTGGAATGGGTGAGGGGATGGGGTGTGTGTGAGGTAGTATGTGTAAGCAAAATGTGACACAGCCCAAAGGGATTTCTCCCCATCTGCTTTTCTGCATGGGGTGACGGAGAGGGGGGGTCGCCAATTTAATGAAGCGGCCTTGCTGTGACTTGCAACACTGCCTCTGACCCAGGGCAGGGGACAAGACACAGGGATGACCCATCATCCAGGAGGTGCCAAGATAAGAGGGAGGGTAGAGGGTGGAGGGGAGTGGAATGTATTAGGGATGGAATGGGTGGGAATGATTTTTTTTTTTTTCTGCAGAAAAAGCCCTTGATATATGTATGTAAAAGAGTTTAGGTTTATCCTTGCATTTGTCTATAACAGCTTTTTCATAGTTTCTTTTTTCTTTCCTACATATATTCACATATTCGTTCCTAAATTTATATATGTTTGCCATTTGGGCAAGAGTGTGCTCAGTGAATGTACATACATATGCAGACAGGCAAATATACACTCATTGCTTGTGTATGCACATGGACACCTCAGTGCATGGACATTCCTGAACACACAAGCACACATATGCATGTACTTTTGTGTTCATTTGTGTACATGCACACTTACAAATGGGCACACACGTGAGTACAGCATTGGGACGAAGGAAGTGAAGTGTGATCTCCCCCATGAGGGAAATAACAATAACACAAAAAGAAATAATGGATCAATTAACGGACCTTGACATTAAGAAATCACATGGCCGGGACAGAATTGCAAATTTCATACTAAAAGGATGTAAAGAAGAACTAATGGACAAAATATACAACATAATAAGTTCCTCATGCAAAGAAAGAAAAATACCAAAAGACTGGAAAAATGCCAACATTGTACCAATATATAAAGGAGGAAACAAGGAAGAACCAACTAATTACAGACTGCATTGTACACAATCATGCATGCCAACAACACAATATACATTTTATAAGGGATTTTTAGGAAAAACCCATTCCAGCTGTGTCGTTCCTCAGGAAGACCGGATTGTTCAGCCTGACAGTCTAGGGAAGGACGACAACAACATCTACGACAAAGTCACTTCACTTTCATGACAGCCTCTTTCCTCGTCCCCTCATGCGGAAAATAGAAAAGACAGGGAGAAATCTTTTTGGGCTTCATCTAAATATCTATTCACAACTATCCTCCACACAGTCTATCCTTGCCTCCTCCCTTCCTTGCTCAACAGACATTCCTCTCTTGCTCAAAGCACCTTACACCCATCCATCCATCACATCCTTGGTCGTCCCCTCAGGTTCATTCCATCCACTTCTGGTTTCCATACCTCATTTGCTAATCTTTCTTCACTCATGTGTCCAAACCATCCCAGTGCTCTTTCATCAGCCCTATCTGCCATCTCCCTTTCCACCCCCACTCTCCTCCTCACCTCATTTCTTTTTCTATCCAACCATGTCACTCCAACCATACTTCTCACACACTTCATCTCAAGCACATTCAAACTTCTCCTATCTGCCTCTCTTAAAATCCAAGTCTCCACCCCATACAGTTTCATAGGCATGATCATCTCTTCATATAATCACTTTGCATCCATTCCTAAATCCTGATTTCTCATGACACTTCTCAGTCCCCCAAGACATTTACTGGTTCTCTCAATCTGCACTTTACTTTCACCCCTACTCCATTTCCTGGTACATGTGACCCCAAATACTTACAACTATCCACTTCCTCCAGCCTCTCTCCTTTAACCTCTTCAATATGAATCAAATTCTCATGTGCAGTATTGAATGTCTGATATACAATGATTTGATGATGCATCACAATACTCATGTTATGAAATATAAAGTCACTGCTGATTTACTTGTTCTCTTTCACTCTGAGTAATAATAATCATAGAAAAAGTGATCAAGCCAGTTCACAGAATTAGGGGGTCACTCAGCTACAACTACAAAATAAATATAATCAGGAAGCCAATGCCGACATCCTTGTATATCCACTTGCGCCTCATGACGCCTATGTAGGCATCATCATACGGAAGAGGTTAAGGCTTACCTTCAACTCACAGCCACTCTCTCCCTCTCACGTGGTACATCTCATCACCTTACTTTTACCCACATTTACCTTTAACTTCCTCCAATTGCATACCTTCCTGAACTACGTCACTAACTGCCTTAATCCCTACTCTGACCCCACCACAAGCACAGTGTTGTTTCCAAACAAAAACTGGCTCATCTACCATTTCTCTCTGCTAACTCTATCTCCAATCCTTTGCCCATTCCCCTCCTATTTACCTCCCATACCACCCCTTCCAGGCACCCATGGAGCAGCTATGGTGACATGACACAGCCCTGATGCAGCCCTACCTTTATTTCAAACCACTCGCTCTCTCTATTTCCAGTCCTAACACAGGCTCTACTACTCTCATAAAGAATCTTGGCTGCCCATAACAGGTTTTCTCTAATCCCATGTAGCTGCAATACCTCCCACAGTGACTTTCTGTCTACACTGTTAAGCTTTTTCCAAATCTATATATAGGCCAAAAAACATCCTTACCATTTACCAAAGCCCTCTCACAAATCTGCCTTACCACAAAAATCTGATCCATACATCTTCTTTTTTAAACCCATACTGCTCCTCGTCAGTTACTCCTTCTGTTCCTTCCCTAATCTTCTCAGTTAAAACCTCCTCTTAAGCCTTTCCAAATGCGCTCACAAACTGATCCCTCTAAACCTACCACAATTACATTTGATTCCTTTTCCTTTGTAAAGTGGAACTATATAGGTACTCCTCCAGTCCTCCCAGCATTCCCATCCCTTAGACACACATTTGTTATTTGAAACCAATTAAAAACAAGGAATTACCTTAACTCTAACCTCCCTTATTTCCATTGTTCTTAATGGGGAAATTATGATTAATTATGCAATATCCACTTAGGCAAGGTTTTTAGGAATGTATTCCTTATGTAATGGAGAATTACCTGTATTACATTTCACATTAAAACACTTAAAGGAGTTACCTGTTGGATATGTGTGGTCGATGGTTTGATGCAGCCTAAAAGGGATTTCTTCCCATCATCTCTATTTTCTTCATGAAGGGATGGAGAGGAGGGGTCGCCAATTAAGTGAAGCAGCCTTGCTGTGGATGTACTGTGTCTTGCTGCATTACTTCTAACCTGGGCAGTGGGCATGAGACAGGGATGACCCTTCATCCATGAGAAGCTAAGAGGGAAATAAAGGTGGTGGGTGGGAGTGGAATGGGTGGGAGTGGATGCCTGCCTTTGACTAGCTACCTTCCATATAAGGGGAAAGAAGCCTTTGGTATATAGATAGACAGACATATTGAGCATGAGGAGACAGAGTGTGTGTGTGTGGGGAGGGGGGCACTGTGTAAGTGAGAGCCCCTGCTGTGGATGTGCTGTGTCTTGCTGCATTGCTTCCAATCCAGGCAGTGGGCAAGAGATGGAGATGACCTTTCATCCATGAGAAACTAAAACAAAAGGGAAACAAGGGTGGTGGTTAGGAGTGGAATGGGTGGGAGTGGTTTTGTGTCTTTGACTTGGCTGCTGCCCCTATAATTGTGAAGAAGTCCTTGGTGTACTCGTATAGATAGATATACAATAGAAGCCCGATGTAACGGATATCAATTTAGCGGAAGCTCAAATTAGCGAACTGCAAATAGCAATAACGAAAATGCTCAACTTAGCGGAAATGGTCCACAAAGTTGACCATTTTCCGCTAGCTGGCCAGACGCGTGTCTACGGAAATAGCTCAGTTTAGCGGGAACGGTCCTCTAAGTTGAGCGTTTTCCGTCAACTGGCCACATGCGTGTCTCAGAGTCCAATGTTACTAGATGTTACCAGATTGTGGTGGTGGAGTCAAGGAAAAATTTATAATTTAGTATTTTGGAGGTATATATATATATATATATATATATATATATATATATATATATATATATATATATATATATATATATATACGTACTATAATATATATACAATAATATATAATTCAGTATATGTATAAAGTATAATTGTAGCAGAAATATATTCAGGTAGAAATAGATGGTCTAATAGGAAAACAAAACAATGAAACCGTAAGTTGATGGGGAAATTCAAAATCAGTACGCGAGAGTAATCACCATGAAAAACACTTGTATAACAACGAACTACGTTTTCTGCAACAACACAACAATAACGCTCACTATCCAAAAACCAACTGCCCAGTCCTAATCGCTAGAATTATGTACATAGAACCAAACACGAAGCTATGACTAATATTCCCCGAAATTCACAGACAGCTCATATCATTGTTACATGACACACACACACACACACACACACACACACACACACACACACACACACACACACACACACACGTTGCAACAAAGTACTGCACATTGCTGTTCGTTTGCAATTCACGATTGTGCTGCCTATAATTCACTTACAATAATATATATACTGTAAGTGTGTGTGTGTACAGTAGGGAATTTTTAGGTACGTATTATTTTTACAATCTGCTCTGGCAACACTGTTACACCAACGCTCACTCGCTCAATTTAACGGAAAATTCACTTTAGCGGACTGGACCTTGGCTGAATTAGTTCGTTAAATCGGGCTTCTACTGTATTGAGCAATGTATTACCTCATAGTTTGTTCACTAGATTTAATGTTTATGTACATTTATATGATGAATTATAGAAAATAATGTATATATGTGATTCAGGTACCTGTAGGGTTTTTGGAGAAGATGCGTGAGTTTGAATTCCCTCATCTGGATCGCCTCATCACAATCGTGGACTTGATCGATGCCCCACTGGACATGAGTGGCATTGAAAAGCTTCCAGAACGGATCCAGTCTGTGGTGGCTTGGGATGCCCACCAGTCTTTCCCATGGATCAACTGGCATGTTGCTACTTTGGCTGCTGGCCACTCGAGTCCTGGTGCACAACACTATAGCTCCATTGGGGCTACCATATTTCTCTTGACTTTGCCTGGCACTGTCTCTGTTCATTATGGAGATGAAATCAACCTCCATGGCCCTAAGCAAGGGAAAGTGGAGGTAAGAAATTGCTTTGAAGTTAGGTGGTGCAAGGGAACATCTTTTTACAGAGTAACTCATTTATTCATGTATCTAGGAATTAGAATGAATATATATTTTTTTCCTGTTAAAGTGTCATTTAACATTGGTTTTAATTCCTATGGTTTATATTACAGCCACATAACTGGACTTCAATTATGCAGTGGACAGACCAAAAATTTGCAGGCTTTAGCACTACAGATCCATGGAAAAGCCTTAGTCCTGGATGGGATTTTAACAATGTCTACAATCACAACCACACAATAGAACCAGTTAGGCAGATGATAAAACTCCGACAAGAAAAGGTGCTTTTCTAGTTATGTTCCTCTAGTCAATCAACCACCACCCACAAAGCAAGTTGGATGGTCATAAAAGTAAAATCCTCCCCACTCTTTTTGCTTCTGTCATATGCATCCATTTTACTTTTTTTCTGCTTAAACCATGCAAAAATTGCACCTCGCCTCTTTTCCAGCATAACTCTTCATCCCTAATGCATCCCTCTTAAGGAGTAGGTCATTTTTTTGTCCATGCATTCCTCTGCAGCTGTCATTCATACATTTTGACTTGTTTAGTATCCTCACTGTGTGCTCTTATAACATCATTTATCCTATCCACCTACTTTACCCTTTGTCTATCCAAGTGAGATGCTTGTTTTTTAATAGTTTAGCAGCACTGAACCTTAGTCTCGGATATTATTCACCAAAAGATGTGTTGGTCATTGTATAATACATGTATACCAAAATCTAGATTTATTTTAAAAGTTAGTTTTATGTAGAGAGGTTTAATTGATTTTATTTTACAGGTTCCAATATATGTTAATGGGATCTTTAACTATGAAGGTGATTATCACCCAACAAAATCAACAAATTACAAGGTAAGAACCTTTGTTATGGAAACTGATATTACACATAATTGGCCATAATCTTTTTAACCTACAGATTTTATTCATATCTCCAGGTGAATCACTCGGATGCTTTAGTTCTCTTCCAGGAGATCTGTGGCCACCAGTTCAGCCTATAAGTGACTCAATGAAGTGATTATGTAGCTCAATCAATCAATTTTGTGTTGCTATCTAGAAAGAGTGAATGTAGGACAGTGTAATACAAAGTACTCTGTGGTGGTTATATCTAGTTTCATGAAGAATACACTTTTATTTACAACATAACTGAGACCATGAGAAATAGTCATCAGTATGCCTAGGCAAACCAATGCTAATATGTGTTGTGTATGTATTTATACAGATGAGGATTGCAAGAGATGGCCTGGTAGTACTTGACCGTTTCTACCCACGGCGTCACCAGTATGCTGTCATCTCTAATCTAAGTCCACAGCTGCTGGATGCGGATATATCTCACCTTTACTATGGTGGAGCTGTTGCAGTGTCATCCCATGATAAGGAGGGTTACCTTATCTTTAAGAATGTCACTTTGGCACCTGGGGAAGGACTTCTTTGTATTTTGGACAAGTAACAGCAGACTCTTGTGGGATTGAATATTGAAAAAGTGTGCATGTTAAGCATAATGGCTATATTTTCATGATCTTTATGAACTGTAGGGTTTCTCATGACTGCACCTGTGGTATAAGGCTGTCAACAGCTGTGCAGTGAATTGTTTGTTGTCTCTTTTTAAGGAAAGAGGGTGAGGGTATTTGCTGAAGATGGTTATGACAATATTGTATATTTTTTACAGGTTCATGTGACAACATTTATAGAACAAAATGATATGACTGTTGAAAAAGAATTAAGTTGCTCAGGGTATAATTGCACAATACCTTGAAATATTATATGAAATAGATTGAAATATGCTATTAGTATTCTTTTATGAAGTAGGAAGGTGGAAAGAAGGATAGCATGAAGCCATTTTGTTTAAGGGAAGATGGAGGAAAAACTAGTCAAACCTGTACAGCAGAATATTTAATCTTTGAGTTTTACTTGTTTCCTTACTATTTCATAGGGAATTGAGAATAATGATAATAATTATTGCCTTGGGTTTCACTGACTGGAAACCTACTGTAGTAAAGAGTGAGCTTTGGGCTTTCCCATAGATCTGAGAAGAAATAGACTGATGTAATTTTTTAATTTCTTTATTTTATTTCTTTATTTATTTATTTATTTTTTTATATATTTATTTATTATTTATTTATTTATTTTCTTTTCTTTTTCTTTTTTGTGGGTCTGTTGCCTGTTATCATGAGGTGGGGAGCAGTTACCGATTGTCAGCTCCCCTCATGTGAGAATGTTGAGAAACGGTAATCAAAGTTGATAGAGCTTTTAAGATTGGTCTGGAGACAGAGCGCCCTTTGGAGCTACACTTCCAGATGGAGGTGAAGGTGTCAATGGGATATGAAGGCAGGTGGCAGGGAGACCATTATTTTTGACATCCATTTCCCTGGACCACCATATATTGTAACAAATGTCTTGTGTGAAGAGTTTGTTCAGTTTGAATGCTTATTAGTCTTGTCTGTTCAGTAATGGTATTTTATGCCAAGTCCCATTAAAAAGAAAATAAAAAAGTGCTGTAACTGTTTTCAAGTGGAATTTACTAGGTGGATACTGATACTGATGGGTTTGTGAATGGGAGTGGAGTGGGTGGGGATAAAATGGGTGGGAGTGGAATTATGCCTTTTGACTTTGGCTACCTCCCTTTAAAGGGGAAAAAAGCCCTTAGTATTATGTATGTAGATACTGATGCATTCATGTCTTTAGTACGGGTTGATTTTAGGAGGTGCTGAGATAGGAAGGGCATTGAATAGTAATTAATGTGTATGAAGTTGGTGTGTGTCCATCTCCTGTGTAGGAGAAAAAGTAGCCTACAGTATTTTTTCAGCCTCGGAGTCTCCTGAGAAAGCTGACAACAGCCATCAGTAGAGGTGATATATTTCAAACTGGAGTGTTTTAAGTTAACATGAAAGCTATTGTCTAAGAAAGAAAAGGGTGTTTAGAATAACTTGTTTTTGTGCTGTGGTCTAGGTGGAAAAGGATATATGCAAGTTAACAGATTTGTCACCAATATGGAGTGCTTGTAACTGAAGATATTCTGGTTAAGGGATGAATTATCCATAGACGATGTACTTTTTATTGCAAATACCAGCAGATTCCCTGAATTTTATTACTTGTTTTTGTCTTTATATGTGGTGATGTTGTTGAAAATAAGTGTTGTTATTGTTTTCAAAACTTGTGGATGCTTTGTGTGTGTGTATGTGTGCATGTGTATGTCTGTATGTGTAGGACAAAGAGTACATCATGTATTTTTGTTATTTTAGAAAGTAATTCTTTCCTTAAGTTGATGTACTTCATAGGTATTTGTTCAGGCTAAGACCAGATGATGTTACTTAGTTCATGGGTGAACTTAGGACAAAAGGACAGGTTTAGGGGGTGGAGGGGTTCTTTATCTATTAAGAATCCCTTTTTGTCCTAATTTCATCCCACAACTGAGTAAATTATCAGGGTCATTCCATATGAAACCTACCAATGACTTATAACTCATTGTCACAGATTTTGATGAAATTTGGTGTGCAAGTAGAACTCGGTGAGACAAATTGATTGAGACTAGTCTCACGTTTCTATCTTTTATAGAACCAGAATTATGGTTTCCGACAATTTTGAGAAAAATCGAAATTTTGAAGGTACGGCCTAATTTCAGACATGCATAACTTTGTTAGTTTTTGTCGTAGAACATTCGTTCATATGTCATTGTAAAGCTAATGAGTAGCTCTGCAACTTTTATTCTATTCATTTTTTACCTATGAGGTCAAATAAAAAAGTACCATTTGACCTTGACCTTTGACCTTGAATAACAAAAAACACGCCATCTTCGATTTTTTTCATTTTTTGTACAAATATTCACCATCATCTTAATAACCTTCATGCCAAATTTGATAGTGGGACATACAGGGGATCAGAAGTTACAGGCACTTAAATAACTATAGGTATAAGAAAATTTTGGTATTTTTTTATATGTATTATTTTTAGAAATTCAAATCTCGGTTATTTTTAATCATAAAATGTTCACTAACATACCATTTTAAAGCTGATGATTAGCTCTACAACGTTTATTCTATGCACTTTTTACCTTCAAGGTCAAATAAAAAAGTTGTGAACGACCACTGACCTTGAAAAATTTAAAATGCCGTCATTTTGTGTTTTATTGTTTGTAAATTGTAATTCTACCTAATTAATTTTACACTAAATACCTGACTATTTAAAACTTATCATACTATTAAAGTATCATACTCATGACTGAGCATGTCTGCTATGGTCCATGGTGGCAAAGCCACTACCAAATTGTACACAATTTGGTATCCCCATCGCCTAAGGGGCCACCCCTGATAGCTCAGCAGAAAAAGCCACAGGTCCCTCCACCCACCCTGGATTTTAATGATTATTAAGATAATTTTTCATTTAATAATTCAGATGCTTTTTTAATTTCTTTATCAGAGAGATTGTATGTTCTTCCTGTTGCAGTTTGTGGATCTACAATGCTTAAAATGTCCTTCTCTGGTACAATTAAAATATCTGGTATTCGTGGATATTTGAAAGAAGGAGAAGGTCCATTAGGTTCCAAAAATGTTAGTTTTACTTCCATTAAATCTGAATATGTTTCTAGGACACATGCCAAATACCATTTTTGGTCATACATTGCTGTCACAAATCCTTTGATTTCTTCAAATATGAAATTGGTCTGTTTACGTATTCTTACGGTTTTATCATCAGTGCTATTTGATACAAATTTTACTTTGAGTTCTGACAGAGATGTTGGAACAAAGCTATGCAGTTTCTGAGTGCCTGGTATTGTGCAAGCGATGTTAAATCTTTCTTCCAGTAATGTTTTTTCTTTAGACCATTCTTCTTGAGAGGCATATAAAAAATGTATGCCTGGAATGTTTTCTTTTCCAAATTCATAGAGTTGTCTTGGTGTCATGATTTGGTTGTTGTAGGCTCTCTGCAGACTAGCTTTTGCTGCTAATCTTTTAATAGTTCCACCCAACCCATCACATGGTCCTTTGCCATGTGAAGTGGCAAAAAAATGCCATTCTGCTTTCATATCAAAGTCCTTTTCATGATGACACAAGTTTATGAAATTTTTAAAATTTTTATACTGGGAGGCAGCACCATCTGAAAAATAAATCAATTTATTTATTTCTCCAGGAATTTTTGTTTTCAAAATTTCTATAACTTTTTTTTTAAATAAATGTACTGCAATGGTGTCGTGGTGTAAACAATCAGAAATAATTACAGCATTTAGATGTTTAAGCTCTTCCTCATCTTTATAATAGCATACAAAGGGGTGTAATGTAGCTTGTGCATTATTCCAATGAAACCCCTGAGCTGCATCTTGTAAAATGAATGAGTAATTTTCAGCAAAATCTGCCAAAATCAACATTTCTCCATCACCTAATGTTCTCTTTTTCTCAGCGCAAAATTGCGATTGATGCTTTGCAATATAATCATGCCGTTTCAATAATTTAAGATTAGAACAAAATTCTTCAATAAACTCATTTACAGATTTACTGATGGTTTCTAATGTTGTTCGATCTGTAGAAATCCACCTTTTATATGAAATGTCATCAATCATGTGTTTTTCAAAAATTGTCTCTAAATATTCAGCAAAATTATTCGAGAGAGAGTTGCAATCAGAACACTGATGAAAAAAACAGTCAATTGACTTTTCATTGCAAGTAGTAGCAGCTAAGCAACTAGTGTAATCACTCAAATGAATCTCTTCACCTTCTGTACAACAAGAAAGCCCGGATCCTACTATCATCAGCTTAATATTCTGGTGGATGGTGCATACACATACACTATGTGTTCCAGCTCCGCCTGCCAATATGCATTCCTTTGGCCTAAGTTCTGCAAATTTTGAAAACCCTACCTTTAAGGAAGGATGTTTTGTTTTCAATAATTTGTATGCTTCCCTGAGGTTACAAAGAATTAGATGTTTCTGTTCTTGTACCTTAAATCCTCCTTTCCTGACAGATTTATAATCTTTCTTTCCTGGCATAATCCTACTTATTTCCTCAGATTTGTAGAAATGTAAGATAATGTTTTCAGTTTCTTTTGAGAAAGTTGGTAATCTTTTGTTTGGGAGAGCCATGAAACCTTTTTCTTTTACTAAGTTTTTTGCTTGTCTAGCCATATATTGGGTCACCTTGAACTCTTCCTGAATTTTTGATCTGCTCCAGCTTTTTGGAAGAACAGTCAAAATCTGGAGTTTTTCTGAACGTTTTTCTGTTGTATTAAATTTTTCTTTTAGCTGAATAACAATTTCTTCATCTGCATTTGTAACGTGAGAGGCAGATGCTGTTGTATGGTCTTTTGATGTTGATGGTGCTGAACCAATTTGTAATTTACTGCAAATATTATCTTGGATTTTCTTGGCTTTTTCTTCCTTATAGTAAATTCCTTTTTCAAGTCTTTGTTTTTTTACTGGTGACTCTCCAATGATTGATAGAGACTCATTAAGTGCTTTCAGGTCAGTATCTTTGTCAACAAAAACATCATCTTCCGACCTTTAATCTGAAGAAGATGATGATTCATTATCTGTTGTTTCAGGGACTGTTGCTGGTTCATTTTCTATTTCAGTAGTTTGTAATTCTCGACTTCTTTTCGTAATTTCTTTCCTGCATTTGTCACAAATATAATAACCTTCTGTAAGGTTAAATGCAATGTTCTTTGCCACAAAGTCTTCTGACATTTGCCGATTTCCTTTCTTATTAGGATCATCACCATGAAGGTTGATAGGATTACAACACACTTTCTTGAATTTAAAACTTCTTCCAAGCATTTTTAAACTTATTTCTGTTGGTGGGTAAATATTTTATCTGTAAAAAGGATATAAAAAAAATTTAGATATACAAAATATTAGATATTTTATTTATAAATATTATATTTTATTTATTTAATATTAGATAAAAAATTTAGATATACAAATCCTATACACAAGCAGTTTGTATACCTGGATATTGAATACAATAAGGTAAGTAGTGAAGTTTTGTACCCCACAAAAAAAAGTTTTTGTAAGGTTAGACAACTTTTTTATTTGACCTTTTAGGTAGAAAATGCATAGAATAAAAGATGTAGAGCTAATCATCAGCTTTAAAATGGTATATTAGTGAACGTTTTGTGATGAAAAATAACCGAGATATGAATTTTTTGAAATAATACAGATCAAAAAATACCAAAATTTTCTTATACCTATAGTTATTTAAGTGCCTGTAACTTCTGATCCCATGAATGTCCCACTATGAAATTTGGCATGAAGGTTATTAAGATGGTGAATATTTGTACAAAAAATGAAAAAAATCGAAGATGGCGTGTTTTTTGTTATTCAAGGTCAAAGGTCAAGGTCAAATGGAACTTTTTTATTTGACCTCATAGGTAAAATATGAATAGAATAAAAGTTGCAGAGCTACTCATTAGCTTTACAATGACATATGAACGAATGTTCTACGACAAAAACTAACAAAGTTATGCATGTTTGAAATTAGGCCGTACCTTCAAAATTTAGATTTTTCTCAAAATTTCCGGAAGCCATAATTCTGGTTCTATAAAAGATAGAAAACGTGAGACTAATCTCAATCAATTTGCCTTACCGAGTTCTACATGCATACCGAATTTCATAAAAATCGGTGACGGTGAGGTTCAAATTTGCAAAAAAATTGGTAGGTTTCATATGGATTTACCCATCAAATTTTTGCCTGGAGGAAGAAAAATAAATAAATAAATTGAAAATAATAAATGTATATACTCCCTCGAGCTCTATCCACATGAGCATGCAGTGCCTGTAGACACAAGTGAGAAATTTGTTTTATTATGGATGAAGGTAGAATCTATCACACAATGAATTTCTAACTTGTGTATGCAAGCACTGCTTATGTGGATGGGGCTTAAAATAAATGGGTTAATATTTATACTTGCCATGGTGCAATAATGAGGCTTTGTATATTTTTATCACTATTATATTGTATATTTTCACTATTCTAATCAAAAACAGTATTCAGCATTCTGAATGAACATAACAGTTTACAGTTTTTCTTTTCTTTTTAAGAGTAAAAAACCTCATCACCAAAATTGTCACAAAAAAGTATATTTTGTTAGATATATGTTGCTTGCCCATAGATCCCCAGTTTTACTTTGTTTAAAGAAAATTGGAAAATTATTTACAATTGTACCTAACTCTATATAATCTAAATTGAATGTAATTGGAATTTTTGGTTCATCATTAATACTCAGGAGGCCAAGTGCAATGCAGAGCAGAAGTACTGACTCTGCTAAAAGTATAAGGAGAATTGCAAGTTTACTTCCTTGTGGGTTTGATGATGTTGTTTAAACCAGGAATAGTTTAAATTGCTGAAGTTCTCTCAATATATCCTACTTTCTATTCTTTTTTATGACAAGGAAAGGTAACTACATCTGTATGTGATAAGAGTTGTTGTAGTTCATTAATATATAGTGATGAGTATTTAAAAAACTTTTATACATGTCATTAATGCCTTATTCCCAAAAAGTGCACATCTTAACAAGGTGAATTTCAAGGGTGAGGTAATTTTATTTATCAGTTGTTATAAGACCACTGTACAGCTGGATTCCAAAGTTTGGCTACTGTTGTGTGGCATCTTTATCTACAAATGGATGACACCAGATGATATTGTCCTTATTTTGGCAATATTTCAAGACAGAACTCTTTATCAGATATATTTGTAACACTGGAAGCAGTGATTTTGACACCATCTTTTACCAAGGTTTTAGGGTGGGTGTATGCTTGGCTTGGCATAAGGGGGAGAAGGCCTTTTGGCATGTATGTATAATAGCAAAGGAGGTACATATGGTCACTGCACAGTGGAATCTGGCTGCACATAATAGCTTACATTGAAGAGGGTGTTATTTTATAATTAGAATAAACACTCTTGTATAAGAATTCCATAAATTATGGATGTATGAGACTAAGTATCACACTGTTTTGGCTCAGAAATGGAAGTTTGACAAGTATGGAATAATAACAACAAGAACAACTGTTACCTCAAGTTTTACTGACTGGAAAGTTGCAGCACCACAATCACTGGCAACAGTCCTGGGGCCTTCCCATCACTCTGTGTGAGAAGAAACTTTGGACTGTTGTGTTGTTGTAGTGTGTGACATTTTCTGTGTTACGGACTTGTAGGAGGAGAGCATTCACTGGAGTGAAATGTTGAAGTTGAAATTGATAAGAGATCTTGGACCTAGTCTGGAAAGTGTCTGTCCATTGGAGTTGCACCTCTAGATGGAGGTGATGATGGTGACATGTTCTGAAGATGGGCAGCAGGGAGACCGTTATCCCTTTGATGTCCGTCTGGCAGGTACTTGTCAGAGTATTTAGTGGTGCTCTTGGTGTACATTAACAAGACCTTACTTCGTCATCCATCTGGAGTTGTCATGCAGGTCATACCATCAGTACCTGTCACTACCAGGAATCAAGTCATAGATACAAAGTTTGTTGGTTGTGATATTTTCCCACAATAAAAGGTATAAAAATTGTATATTTTTATTTTGTCTCCTTATTAAACCTTTGGCCATCTTTTAAACCTTTAAGAAACACAGCACACCCACCGCACTACATAGCAGAACATCCACACATACTAAGATATTGCTCACTGCTCCATCAATAAACTGACTAAAAGACAATACATTGTTGCGTGCCAGACCCCTTCATGTCCATTCATCTGAATCTTCTCTCCCTTGAAAAGACAGAGTCCACCTAGCCAGATTGCAGTGTGGCCACCATCTAGCCCTTCTAAGCTACCAGAGGAAACTAACAATGTATATCCATTTCCATTAGTATGTGCAACTCAAATATGTTCAATATTGGGTGTCATGATACAATTACTGACACCTTTTCATTAGGTTATCGGTATTATATATATATATATATATATATATATACTGTATATATATATATATACTGTATATATATATATATACTATATATATACTGTATATATGAATACATATATATTTGTGTGTGTGTGTGCGCGTTCATGTATTTACCTAGTTGTATTTACCTAGTTGTATTTTACGGGAAGGGGAGCTATGCTCGTGGGGTCCCGTCTTCATATCTCATTTTATCTAAACTATTTTTAAATTCATGTATTGTTTTTGCACACACCACTTTCTCATCTAACTTGTTCCAACTGTCTATTGCTCTGTGAGGAAAGCTGTTCTTTTTAAAATCTCTTCTATAGCTGTCTTTTTTTATTTTCTTTCCGTGTCCTCTTGTATTTCTGTCATCCCATTTTATCAGATTCTCTCTATCAGTAATTTCTATGCCTTTCATGATTCTGTAAATAGCTATCAAATCTCCTCTCTCTCTTCTTTGCTCTAGTGTCTGTAGTTTAAGTTTTTGTAGTCTCTCTTCATATGATAGTTTTGAGAGTGTTGGTGCCAGTTTTGTAATTGCTCTTTGTATTCTTTCAAGTTTTTTTATACATTTTTTTGTACTTGGTGACCATATCGTTGCTGCATATTCCAATCTTGGTCTTATCAGGGTGATTAGGATTTTCCTCACCATTTCTTCATCCAGGTATGTAAATGCCACTTTGATTGTTCTTATTAAATTATAAGTTTCTCCAAAAATCTTATTTATATGTTTCTCAGGTGACATATTATTCATAACAATGACTCCCAGGTCCTTCTCATTTTCTACTTTTTTTATTCCTTCTTCTCCCAAATTATATGATCCTGTTATTCTGTTTTTGCTTTTTCCAAATTCCATTATACTACACTTTTTTGTATTGAACTCCATCTCCCACTTCCTACTCCATTCTTGTACTTTATTTAGATCTCTCTGTAGTGATTCACAATCTTCTTCAGTTTTCACTCTTTTCAGTAATTTTGCATCATCTGCAAAGAAGCTCATATAGCTTTCAATTCCTTCATCCATATCATTAATATATATAGCAAACATTATTGGGGCCAGAACTGTTCCCTGCGGGACACCGCTTATTACTTCATTCCATTTTGAGTGCTGATCTCTTATCACTACTCTCATTTTTCTTTCTTGCAAAAAGTCTTCCATCCAATTTAGCAATTTACCTTGTATTCCTCCTTCATATTCTAATTTCTTAAGCAACTTCTTATGTGGTACTTTGTCAAAAGCTTTTTTTAGGTCTAGAAATGCACAATCAGCCCATCCATCTCTTTCTTGTATTATATCTATTAGCCTTGAATAGAAACATATTAAATTGGTGACGCATGATCGTCCTTGTCTGAATCCAAATTGCCTTGGATTTAGTACGTTGTTTTTTTCCAAGTATTTTACCCATCTACTTTTGATAATTCTTTCACATATTTTTGCTATTGTACTTGTTAGAGAGACTGGTCTATAGTTGGTAGGTTCTTCTTTATTTCCTCCTTTATATATAGGTACTATATTTGCTTTTTTCCAATCTTCTGGAACTTTTCCTTCTTTTAAGGAACTGCTTATTATGCTATGTATTTTGTCTGCCAGTTCATTCCTGCATTCTTTCAGAATCCAGTTTGCTATTTCATCTGGCCCATGCGATTTTCTGACATCAAAATTACCCAAGTGTGTCAATATTTCATTCTTTGTTACTTCTATTTCTTCCATAGGGGGGACTTTTTCCTTCCACTCAATCTCTTCAGGTTGTATATTTTCCCTTGTAAACACTGATTTAAAATGTTTGTTCATAATTTCTGCCATTTCCATTTCCTCAGTGTATTCAACTCCTCCTTGTCTTAATTTCTCTAAGTCTTGTTTGTTTTTCAGTTTATTGTTTACAAATCTGTAGAATAGTTTTGGTTGATCTTTACACTTTTCTATAACATCTTTTTCATATTTTCTTTTTTCCTCTCTGCACTTTTGTACATATTCATTTCTATAACCAGTATATATTTTCCATTTTTCAGGTCTTCTGTCTTTTTTCCATCTGTTCCAGGCTTTGTCTCTTTTGTCCTTTAACTCCCTACAACTTTTGTTGTACCAGCATTTTACATATTCTTTTTCTTGTTTTTGTCTTGGGACATACTTTTCCACTCCTTTTTTGTAAATTTTTGTCAAAATATTCCATTTCTCTTCCACTGTTGTTTCTTCTTTGTATATTTCTTCCCAGTTTTCTTGTTGGAAGAATTCTCTTATTTTATCAAAGTTTGTTTTTTCATACATCATTCTTCCTTTTCTATATTGTTCATTTCTTTTCATATATTTTTCTTCATTAAGTTCCAGTTCAATCAATATGTGGTCACTTTTACCTATTGGTGTTTTATATTCAATCTTGTCCACTATTCTAGGTTCAGATGTAATTATTAAGTCTAGCCTCGATGGTTCTTCTTCATTTCTATACCTAGTGTTCTCTTGTATCCATTGTGTCATTGAATGGTCAGTAATCATCTCAAGTAGAGCATTTCCCCATGAGTCATCACCACTCTTTACTGTCATTTCTTCCCAGCAGATTTCTTTGCAATTAAAGTCGCCCATCATAACTATTCTTCCTCCGTCTTCCATTATTTTAGTTAATGCTATCTTTGTGTCCTCTAACATACTTTTATGTTCACTCTCCTCCCATGAGGCTGTTTTCGGAGGCACATAATTGATCACAAATTTTCTGCTCTTCTTATCTCGGTCTTCCACTTCTATCATAATCATCTCTACTGTATTCTTTCCATATATGACACCTTTCACGTTTATATCCTTCTTAGTCAGGAACATAACTCCACCCCCTTGTTTTTTCTCTCTGTTTCTAATCCAATAATTGTATGTATCATGTCCTACACTGTTGGGTGGTAGTGGGCCTTTTAATTTTGTTTCTACAATTCCCATTATGTCCGGTTCTTTTTCTTTCAAATAATCATTCAGTTCATTCAATCCTGTTATCAATCCATCTATATTTGTGTAAGACACTCTTAGTTTTCTGCCACTTCCATTGTATTCTCTGTTTCCCTTATGTTTTTCTTTAGTATGTCGAACTGCTTTATTTTCATGTTCACTACTCTCCAATAGAATCTCTCTTTCTCTGACTCCGTTCTTTCCTCGTTTTTTGCCTTAGCTTCAATTCTTTTCTGCTTTTCTGCCTCTCTTTCCTCCTTATTCATTTCTCTTTTTATCCATACCTTTTTATATTGATCATTTGTTGCTAGTTTCCCTGTCTTGGATAGAATTTTCTCTGCCGTTGTTTGTGACCTGAATTTAATCTTAATTGGTCTGGTCTTATCTGTACTATATTTTCCGAGTCTGAATTTTTCCTCAATTTCCTTTATAATTTCTGGTTCATCTTCCTGGACTAATTTTAATAAACTGCTTACTCTTTCATTTTCCTCCTTGATTCTTGCGGTTCTATCTGGGTTATGTTTCTCTTCCATTCCTAATATAATTATACATTTCTTTTTGTCAGCTAATTCTCTTACTATATTCTCCTTCTGTCTCATCACTTTAATAACTGAGTCTTCATTATGTTCTTTCAATTGCTGTTTGACTATGTCAGTGAATGAAACCTTATTCCCTTCTTGAGTTATTCTCCAATTTTTAGCTTCTGTAGCTATTTTCTCTCTGTTTTCATTACTATTCTTCTTCAATTTCTCATTCTCCTCCTTTACATTTCCTAACTGTCTTTTTAGGTCCTCTATTTCTTCAGTTAAGTTTCTGTTAGCCTTCTCTAGTTGTTCCAACCTTTCAATTCTTTGGAAAATGGAGTCTACGTTACCTAACTTACGCTCCAAGTCCTCGATCACCTTATCAACTCTCTCCTCTAGTCTTATCAGTCGGGGGGGGGGTTGTGTCCCCCCCACCCTCTTTAAATCCCTGGAACATATTCTCGTCACTTTCTTCTGTATTGCTCCTCTCTATACTTCTAATCTTTACATTTTTATTAGACATTTGATCCTCGCTAAGTCTTTTGTTTACCTTCCGCTTGTCTGGCTGGGCAAAGTCTACTCCCTCCTCATTTCCTTCCATTTCCCTCAGTAATCCCTCCCCTTTTCCTCTTTCCCTACGTTCCCACTACTCCACGAGCAATTTCCCCCCCACCCTGCAAAAACACTAGGCACTTCTCTTTGCGTTGGGATCCACAGACTTCACTTTTCTTCAGAACGTCTTCTAAGCCGTCCATTCGTTGAAGTGTGCTTGCGTGTGTGTGTGTTTGTGTGGATGTGTGAGTCTATCGGCGAGTACCACAAAATCCAATATTAGGACTTATTTGCTTGTCTTTTTTCAATGCCAGGAATATGGAAGATTGAATAACGCTGATTCACCAAAGTAGCTCAATGTGGCGAACTAATAAGAACATTTAGACATACAAATGTCACGTACCATGTTTTCTAAATGGAATGATAGATAGCGTAATAAGAATATAAATGATAATCACAAAACGAGAAGATAGTGTTTATGTATTTGAGGAAAGACTATGCATCTGTGGCCAATTTATTGAATGTAATGAGTTAATGAATTTGATAGTTATAAAAGTAAACTTGGTGAATGCTATATGAATTATGTTTGTGCGTGCAACAAGTTACTTTGAAATTGTACCTGTATATATAGTATATATAAATGATAAGCTTAAGGCATATAACAAATATAGAATAAAGGAGTTAATGAAGCTGATAGTTATAAAAATAAAGTTGATAAATGCTAAGTAAATTGTGTTTGTGCGTCCAATAAGTTACTTTGAAATTGTAGCTGTACATACAGTATACAAATGATAAGCTTAGAATATATAAGAAATGTAGAATAGAGGAATATGTGTACATGTTAAGATATGCATATATACATAAAGTTGATGAATCCTACAACGATTATGTTTATGCATCCAATAAGTTGTTTTAAAATTGTAGCTTTACATACAATATAGAAATGATGAACTTAAGAAATGTAGAATATATTTGTATATGCAAAGATATATCTATATGCATATATTGGTGATGCGTGGGAGGCAGGCAGGAGATTATTTTTCAGTCATGTTGTGTGTGCAAGTTATGACAGCTAAGAAGCGGAGAGGGGAAGAAGTAAATCTCCAAGATTGATTGATTGGGAAGTTAAAATGAAGAGAAAAGACAAAAGGCTGAAGACAAAGAAAAAAAAAGTGATAGTTGGTGCTGCCGCGATCAGAAAGTAGAGAAATGGAAGGAGAGTAATTATTACACGTAGATAAGTTGCATATACATTTGGTGATACATGGTGACTTGCGAGTCCTGAGAATGAGAGATAGTCAAAGATTTAGCATATATAGAGCGAGGTGCGTGAGTGGTGTATTTATATGTTTGGAAGTGGTGAGTTGGCAGTGAGGGTGAATGAATTAATGAGATGGAAATGATGGTGAATGAAGTGTTGTGTTGAGACGTTGGGTCGTGCGTTGCATTTGTGAGATTTGATGTTTTTGTATGTTTGACAGCGGTAGGTAGGGGTTGTGGTTGGTAGCCATTGTTAGGTAGGATAAAGGAGATGTAAAGAGCAGCAGCAGCAGGAGGAGGAGGAGGCATATTGGTCGTTACGAGGGGGGTGGGGGGCTGCTTGCGAATTGAATGGGGGTGTAAGGAGTGCCAAGTGTCAAGAACCACTGACTTACTTTAAGTGTCAATTGTATTTAAAGTTACCACTTGAAGAGGTAGTTTGTTGGAAAGATTTACGATGCGGTTAAAGAAAAGATTGCTTGGTGTTTGATCTGTTATGGACTCTTTTGTAGCCATGATTATTTCTTGTGATACTAGTACTACGGGCCACAATAAAATAATGGTCTATATTGATATTAAGGAAGCCATGAATAAGTTAGATAGGCTTAACGCTCTTGATAGGGTTTATTTATTACGAGGTCGATAAGTATTTGTGGCGAAGCTGGTTTAGATTGACCAAGAATCCTAGGACAGAGCAGACAGAGAAAGTGGAATATGAGCCGTTTGTTTGTAGTTAAATTGGTATAAATGAAAGCAAAAATGTAGGACAGAAAGAGAAGAGAGGATAAATAGATACCAACAGCAGCATCTGGTGTTCCCAGGCGGTCGTCGTCACCCATCCAAGTACTAACTAACCAGACCCAACGCTGCTTAATTAACTTGGCTGATCGGACGAGAAGCGGCGTGTGTCTTCAGCCGTTGGCGCCTATAGTCATATCTTTTCTCAAACTAAAGAACATTTTGTGCCTACTTGTACACTATCACAACCTTACTTTGCTTCATTTTTTACACCATAGCATTAATGACCAACAATTGTCTATTGTCTACGTCCCAAGTGTCGTCTCTTTCTTTTCTCCTTTTCACTTTTATTTCTTCCTTACTTGCTACACTGATCATATCAACCATGCCTTAAAGTAGTCTCTCTTCCTTGTTTAGCTAAATCATCAGCTACATCATTGACATATATTCCACACTGTAATGGTGCTATCCATACAAAAGTTACATT
>NW_027467710.1:7940517-7943017 GCF_046742065.1 Oratosquilla oratoria
AACCCAGATACAGTATGTTCAATATTGGGTGTCATGATATATACAATTACTGACACCTTTTCATTAGTTTATCGGTGTTATATATATATATATATATATATATATATATATATATATATATATATATATATGTATATATATATATATATATATACATATATATACATATATATATATTTATATATATATATATATATACATATATATATATATGTATATAGATATATACATATATATATATATATATACATATATTGTATATATGTATATAGATATGTATATATACATATATTGTATATATGTATATAGATATGTATATATACATATATATATATATGTTATATACATATAAATACATATATATATATATATATATATATTTATATACATATATATATGTATATATATACTGTATATATATATATTTGTGTGTGTGTGTGTGTGTGTGTGTGTGTGTGTGTGTGTGTGTTTTGTGTGTGTTTTTGTATGTGTGTGTGTGTGTGTGCGTGCGTGTATGTGTGTGTGTGCGCGTTCATGTGTATGTGCCTGCGTGTGTGTGTGCGTGCGTGTGTGTGTGCGTGCGCGTGTGTGTGCGTGTGTGCGTGTGGTGCGTACGTGTGTGCGTGCGTGGGTGTGGGTGTGCTTGCGTGTGTGTGTGTTTGTGTGGATGTGTGAGTCTATCGGCGAGTACCATAAAATCCAATATTAGGACTTATTTTGCTTGTCTTTTTTCAATGCCAGGAATATGGAAGATTGAATAACGCTGATTCACCAAAGTAGCTCAATGTGGCGAACTAATAAGAACATTTAGACATACAAATGTCACGTACCATGTTTTCTAAATGGAATGATAGATAGCGTAATAAGAATATAAATGATAATCACAAAACGAGAAGATAGTGTTTATGTATTTGAGGAAAGACTATGCATCTGTGGCCAATTTATTGAATGTAATGAGTTAATGAATTTGATAGTTATAAAAGTAAACTTGGTGAATGCTATATGAATTATGTTTGTGCGTGCAACAAGTTACTTTGAAATTGTACCTGTATATATAGTATATATAAATGATAAGCTTAAGGCATATAACAAATATAGAATAAAGGAGTTAATGAAGCTGATAGTTATAAAAATAAAGTTGATAAATGCTAAGTAAATTGTGTTTGTGCGTCCAATAAGTTACTTTGAAATTGTAGCTGTACATACAGTATACAAATGATAAGCTTAGAATATATAAGAAATGTAGAATAGAGGAATATGTGTACATGTTAAGATATGCATATATACATAAAGTTGATGAATCCTACAACGATTATGTTTATGCATCCAATAAGTTGTTTTAAAATTGTAGCTTTACATACAATATAGAAATGATGAACTTAAGAAATGTAGAATATATTTGTATATGCAAAGATATATCTATATGCATATATTGGTGATGCGTGGGAGGCAGGCAGGAGATTATTTTTCAGTCATGTTGTGTGTGCAAGTTATGACAGCTAAGAAGCGGAGAGGGGAAGAAGTAAATCTCCAAGATTGATTGATTGGGAAGTTAAAATGAAGAGAAAAGACAAAAGGCTGAAGACAAAGAAAAAAAAAGTGATAGTTGGTGCTGCCGCGATCAGAAAGTAGAGAAATGGAAGGAGAGTAATTATTACACGTAGATAAGTTGCATATACATTTGGTGATACATGGTGACTTGCGAGTCCTGAGAATGAGAGATAGTCAAAGATTTAGCATATATAGAGCGAGGTGCGTGAGTGGTGTATTTATATGTTTGGAAGTGGTGAGTTGGCAGTGAGGGTGAATGAATTAATGAGATGGAAATGATGGTGAATGAAGTGTTGTGTTGAGACGTTGGGTCGTGCGTTGCATTTGTGAGATTTGATGTTTTTGTATGTTTGACAGCGGTAGGTAGGGGTTGTGGTTGGTAGCCATTGTTAGGTAGGATAAAGGAGATGTAAAGAGCAGCAGCAGCAGGAGGAGGAGGAGGCATATTGGTCGTTACGAGGGGGGTGGGGGGCTGCTTGCGAATTGAATGGGGGTGTAAGGAGTGCCAAGTGTCAAGAACCACTGACTTACTTTAAGTGTCAATTGTATTTAAAGTTACCACTTGAAGAGGTAGTTTGTTGGAAAGATTTACGATGCGGTTAAAGAAAAGATTGCTTGGTGTTTGATCTGTTATGGACTCTTTTGTAGCCATGATTATTTCTTGTGATACTAGTACTACGGGCCACAATAAAATAATGGTCTATATTGATATTAAGGAAGCCATGAATAAGTTAGATAGGCTTAACGCTCTTGATAGGGTTTATTTATTACGAGGTCGATAAGTATTTGTGGCGAAGCTGGTTTAGATTGACCAAGAATCCTAGGACAGAGCAGACAGAGAAAGTGGAATATGAGCCGTTTGTTTGTAGTTAAATTGGTATAAATGAAAGCAAAAATGTAGGACAGAAAGAGAAGAGAGGATAAATAGATACCAACAGCAGCATCTGGT
>NW_027467710.1:7948017-7955517 GCF_046742065.1 Oratosquilla oratoria
TAGTATATATAAATGATAAGCTTAAGGCATATAACAAATATAGAATAAAGGAGTTAATGAAGCTGATAGTTATAAAAATAAAGTTGATAAATGCTAAGTAAATTGTGTTTGTGCGTCCAATAAGTTACTTTGAAATTGTAGCTGTACATACAGTATACAAATGATAAGCTTAGAATATATAAGAAATGTAGAATAGAGGAATATGTGTACATGTTAAGATATGCATATATACATAAAGTTGATGAATCCTACAACGATTATGTTTATGCATCCAATAAGTTGTTTTAAAATTGTAGCTTTACATACAATATAGAAATGATGAACTTAAGAAATGTAGAATATATTTGTATATGCAAAGATATATCTATATGCATATATTGGTGATGCGTGGGAGGCAGGCAGGAGATTATTTTTCAGTCATGTTGTGTGTGCAAGTTATGACAGCTAAGAAGCGGAGAGGGGAAGAAGTAAATCTCCAAGATTGATTGATTGGGAAGTTAAAATGAAGAGAAAAGACAAAAGGCTGAAGACAAAGAAAAAAAAAGTGATAGTTGGTGCTGCCGCGATCAGAAAGTAGAGAAATGGAAGGAGAGTAATTATTACACGTAGATAAGTTGCATATACATTTGGTGATACATGGTGACTTGCGAGTCCTGAGAATGAGAGATAGTCAAAGATTTAGCATATATAGAGCGAGGTGCGTGAGTGGTGTATTTATATGTTTGGAAGTGGTGAGTTGGCAGTGAGGGTGAATGAATTAATGAGATGGAAATGATGGTGAATGAAGTGTTGTGTTGAGACGTTGGGTCGTGCGTTGCATTTGTGAGATTTGATGTTTTTGTATGTTTGACAGCGGTAGGTAGGGGTTGTGGTTGGTAGCCATTGTTAGGTAGGATAAAGGAGATGTAAAGAGCAGCAGCAGCAGGAGGAGGAGGAGGCATATTGGTCGTTACGAGGGGGGTGGGGGGCTGCTTGCGAATTGAATGGGGGTGTAAGGAGTGCCAAGTGTCAAGAACCACTGACTTACTTTAAGTGTCAATTGTATTTAAAGTTACCACTTGAAGAGGTAGTTTGTTGGAAAGATTTACGATGCGGTTAAAGAAAAGATTGCTTGGTGTTTGATCTGTTATGGACTCTTTTGTAGCCATGATTATTTCTTGTGATACTAGTACTACGGGCCACAATAAAATAATGGTCTATATTGATATTAAGGAAGCCATGAATAAGTTAGATAGGCTTAACGCTCTTGATAGGGTTTATTTATTACGAGGTCGATAAGTATTTGTGGCGAAGCTGGTTTAGATTGACCAAGAATCCTAGGACAGAGCAGACAGAGAAAGTGGAATATGAGCCGTTTGTTTGTAGTTAAATTGGTATAAATGAAAGCAAAAATGTAGGACAGAAAGAGAAGAGAGGATAAATAGATACCAACAGCAGCATCTGGTGTTCCCAGGCGGTCGTCGTCACCCATCCAAGTACTAACTAACCAGACCCAACGCTGCTTAATTAACTTGGCTGATCGGACGAGAAGCGGCGTGTGTCTTCAGCCGTTGGCGCCTATAGTCATATCTTTTCTCAAACTAAAGAACATTTTGTGCCTACTTGTACACTATCACAACCTTACTTTGCTTCATTTTTTACACCATAGCATTAATGACCAACAATTGTCTATTGTCTACGTCCCAAGTGTCGTCTCTTTCTTTTCTCCTTTTCACTTTTATTTCTTCCTTACTTGCTACACTGATCATATCAACCATGCCTTAAAGTAGTCTCTCTTCCTTGTTTAGCTAAATCATCAGCTACATCATTGACATATATTCCACACTGTAATGGTGCTATCCATACAAAAGTTACATTGGTTGCATGTCCTTCATTAACTTTTGATTTACACTTAAAAACAAGACGGCTGTCATCACTGGAGTTTTGAATCAAATGCAAGTAATGCACTCTCACTATCTACAAATAGATATAATGATGACCGTCCTCTGTTGGAGGTTATTTTTCAATTTTGATGTATTGCATGTCATTGTGCTGCAGTTCTACCTTCTATTCTTTTGGAATATCGCTCTTCATTACTTATACGATATTCATACAGTTCCCTGGTCACAATAGCACATCCAGCTTTTTGGCCGACAACAGACCCATGACACCAAATATTGATTACATTGCTTCCTGGGTTCGTTTAGGACACAATTTAGAATTTGCATTGTGCGAGTCTCCACAGTTGCAGCATCGTGTTGTTACGTTGACTTTTTGGTTAATTTGATCAATGCATTCTTTGGACGCGTGTCTTTGACTACAATACCCACACCTAAAGGTTTCATTGAATTTCCATGCCATATGTCCCTATTTGCTGCTGCATTTGTAGCATATTACAGGTTCCTCTTTGTAAATATCAGTTTTCTTGTCCCCTAAACACTTGATAGATATTTTGTCAGTCACCTGTCCTTTCATGAGTGCGATAAGCTGCGGTTTCTCCACCAATTCCCCTTCAATTTGAACGATCCTACGTTTAACTGATACAAATTTCTCATCGTCCAAACAATCATTATGATCTGCATAAAGAGGAAAAATTGAAAATGACAACTTTTGTAAGATTTTTGATTGTGTCTGGAACCATCTTCTTTATATTTTCAAACCCTTGGCTTGTTAAATGTGTGGCCTATTCTTCCCTTCCTTAAAGAAGACCTCAAATTGGGGATGTCTTTTGAATAATCTTAGGGTCCTCTTGATTTTCTTTTCCAAATTTAGTTCTGCGTCGGCTGTAGGGAAATATAGTTTTGGTCTTCTTTCACTGTTCTATTTTTCTTGCCGCTTGTGTTGTATGTTCTCCTCCTGATATCCTGGTGTTCTTCGCTCTTTTTACCCATGTCACTGGTCACTTGGTGTAGTCCGTTCCCAGATCCACTTGGCTCTTTGTAATCGTTATGTTTCCTTTTTCCTGTTGCTATGTTGTTAGTCTCGTAGTCGTCATCATCACTTATGATCAAGTCCAGTTATACAGTACTGTTGCTCATCATGGGAAGTACCTTAGGACGCCTATTATGATAATAATGATAATAGTAATGATAATAATAGTAATAATAATGACAATGATAATGATATGATAATGATAATAATAATAATGATAGTAATGATAATGATAATAATGATGATAATGATAATGATAATAATGATAATGATAATGATAATAATGATAATGATGATAATGATAATGATAATAATGATAATGATAATGATAATAATGATAATGATGATAATGATAATGGTAATGATGATAATGATAATAATAATAATAATGATAATAATAATAATAATGATAATAATAATAATAATAATAATAATAATAATAATAATAATAATAATAATAATAATAATAATAATAATAATAATAATAATAATAATAATGATAATAATAATAATAATAATAATAATGATAATAATAATAATAATAATGATAATAATAATAATAATGATGATGATAATAATAATAATGATAGTAATAATAATAATGATAATAATGATAATAATAATAATAATAATAATAATAATAATAATAATAATAATAATAATAATAATGATAATAATGATAATACAAATGATGATAATAATAATAATAATGATAATAATAATAATAATAATGATAACAATAATAATAATAATAACGATAATAATAATAATAATAATAACAATAATAATAATAATAATGATAATAATGATAATAATGATAATAATAATGATAATCATAATGACAATAATGATAATAATAATAATAATAATAATGATAATAATAATAATGATAATGATAATAATAATGATAGTAATAATAATAATGATAATAACAATAATAATAATGATAATAATAATAATGATAATAATGATAATTCTGATGATATTATTATCATTATTATTTTTTTTTATTATTTCTGTTATTATTTTTATTTTTATTATTATTTCTATTATTATTTTAATATTTTATAATCATTTTATTAATATTTTGTTTTTATTTTATTATTATTATTATTTATATTTTTATCTTATTATTATTATTATTATTATTATTATTATTATTATTATTATTATTATTATTATTATTATTATTATTATTATTATTATTATTATTATTATTATTACTATTATTATTATTATTATTATCATTATTATTATTATTATTATTATTATTATTATTATTATTATTATTATTATTATTATTATTATTATTATTATTATTATTATTATTATTATTATTATTATTATTATTATTATTATCATTATTACTATTATTATTATCATTATTATTACAGTATCGAATTCTCATCTTGTCGACATGTTTTGGATAGGCTTAAAATGTCGACAAGATGAGAATTCGATATTTAGCAGATGTCACATTTTGCAGCAGATGTCACATTTTGCGCGCGCAGATTCGAATGTACTTGGCTTGATCCCTGAAAGTCTTTTCGGGAAAATTCACATACGAGGAGAGTCGCCAAAAAGATTCTACTCGTGGAGGGGTTTTTTGGGTTGTCCCTTTTTTTTTTTCCCCTCCAAGTAAATAAAAATCACAATTTTTTCCAGTTTGCACTGAAGATTATATTCAAGTGCGAATGTTTTGTTTCTTTAAAAAGTTCCTGTACAGTAGGCTGTTATGGAAATGTCACTCGGAGCCTATGCCGTGTGTGGGTCCTTGGAGAAATGTCGCCTGGAGCCTTTGCCGCTGGCATGTAACCCAGGCTGGCTACAGGGAAGTTCCCCGCTAAAAGCGTGGAAAAACGAGTAGCACTGACTCAATATATGTCCACTGGAGCCAGCGGTTTGGATCTTATCATTTGATTTTCGTGCAGGAGACCTTGCGTAGCTAGCGCCGAATAAAAGGCCAGTGAGGGACCCTGCTACATGACCTCCGACAGCGAGGTGCTATGTGGGTTCCTCCTGCATTAGATTCTTCTAGATGCGGCAGCTTTGCTGCACCGCACAATATGGAGGCGGTAGTATTGGCCATAGGGTCAGTCCTTTTGGCTGGAGCTGAAAAATATTTTTCTTATAGCCGGAGCCTCGGCCACTACGCGTGTGCGTGCGTGTCCTGGCGGTGGCAAATTGTTGCGCCGCCAAAGACTATCAGGGAGCCAAGGGACTCAGTCCCGTTCTTTCAAGCCGAAAAATACATGCAGGGCAAAATTAATTTCCCTGCACGAATTCGGAGAAGAACCCCACCAGCTGGAGCCTGGGTCACAGCATTATAGTTGCTGTGCCTTTTAAAGGCTCCGCACGTTGTTGCATGGGCTCAGGCGGGAAACCCGCCAGCTAACAACGAACTTTCAACTGAGGAAAATTCTTCTGGCCCCCCCAAAAAAGTGATCGAAGAAACTAACAACGTATATCCATTTCCGTTAGTATACGCAACCCAGATACAGTATGTTCAATATTGGGTGTCATGATATATACAATTACTGACACCTTTTCATTAGTTTATCGGTGTTATATATATATATATATATATATATATATATATATATATATATATATATATATATATATACATATATATATATGTATATAGATATATATATATATATATATACCTATATATACATATATTTATATATATATACATATATATATATATATATGTATATAGATATATACATATATATATATATATATACATATATTGTATATATGTATATAGATATGTATATATACATATATTGTATATATGTATATAGATATGTATATATACATATATATATATATGTTATATACATATAAATACATATATATATATATATATATATATATATTTATATACATATATATATGTATATATATACTGTATATATATATATTTGTGTGTGTGTGTGTGTGTGTGTGTGTGTGTGTGTGTGTTTTGTGTGTGTGTTTTTGTATGTGTGTGTGTGTGTGTGCGTGCGTGTATGTGTGTGTGTGCGCGTTCATGTGTATGTGCCTGCGTGTGTGTGTGCGTGCGTGTGTGTGTGCGTGCGCGTGTGTGTGCGTGTGTGCGTGTGGTGCGTACGTGTGTGCGTGCGTGGGTGTGGGTGTGCTTGCGTGTGTGTGTGTTTGTGTGGATGTGTGAGTCTATCGGCGAGTACCATAAAATCCAATATTAGGACTTATTTTGCTTGTCTTTTTTCAATGCCAGGAATATGGAAGATTGAATAACGCTGATTCACCAAAGTAGCTCAATGTGGCGAACTAATAAGAACATTTAGACATACAAATGTCACGTACCATGTTTTCTAAATGGAATGATAGATAGCGTAATAAGAATATAAATGATAATCACAAAACGAGAAGATAGTGTTTATGTATTTGAGGAAAGACTATGCATCTGTGGCCAATTTATTGAATGTAATGAGTTAATGAATTTGATAGTTATAAAAGTAAACTTGGTGAATGCTATATGAATTATGTTTGTGCGTGCAACAAGTTACTTTGAAATTGTACCTGTATATATAGTATATATAAATGATAAGCTTAAGGCATATAACAAATATAGAATAAAGGAGTTAATGAAGCTGATAGTTATAAAAATAAAGTTGATAAATGCTAAGTAAATTGTGTTTGTGCGTCCAATAAGTTACTTTGAAATTGTAGCTGTACATACAGTATACAAATGATAAGCTTAGAATATATAAGAAATGTAGAATAGAGGAATATGTGTACATGTTAAGATATGCATATATACATAAAGTTGATGAATCCTACAACGATTATGTTTATGCATCCAATAAGTTGTTTTAAAATTGTAGCTTTACATACAATATAGAAATGATGAACTTAAGAAATGTAGAATATATTTGTATATGCAAAGATATATCTATATGCATATATTGGTGATGCGTGGGAGGCAGGCAGGAGATTATTTTTCAGTCATGTTGTGTGTGCAAGTTATGACAGCTAAGAAGCGGAGAGGGGAAGAAGTAAATCTCCAAGATTGATTGATTGGGAAGTTAAAATGAAGAGAAAAGACAAAAGGCTGAAGACAAAGAAAAAAAAAGTGATAGTTGGTGCTGCCGCGATCAGAAAGTAGAGAAATGGAAGGAGAGTAATTATTACACGTAGATAAGTTGCATATACATTTGGTGATACATGGTGACTTGCGAGTCCTGAGAATGAGAGATAGTCAAAGATTTAGCATATATAGAGCGAGGTGCGTGAGTGGTGTATTTATATGTTTGGAAGTGGTGAGTTGGCAGTGAGGGTGAATGAATTAATGAGATGGAAATGATGGTGAATGAAGTGTTGTGTTGAGACGTTGGGTCGTGCGTTGCATTTGTGAGATTTGATGTTTTTGTATGTTTGACAGCGGTAGGTAGGGGTTGTGGTTGGTAGCCATTGTTAGGTAGGATAAAGGAGATGTAAAGAGCAGCAGCAGCAGGAGGAGGAGGAGGCATATTGGTCGTTACGAGGGGGGTGGGGGGCTGCTTGCGAATTGAATGGGGGTGTAAGGAGTGCCAAGTGTCAAGAACCACTGACTTACTT
>NW_027467710.1:7960517-7968017 GCF_046742065.1 Oratosquilla oratoria
CGTGCGTGGGTGTGGGTGTGCTTGCGTGTGTGTGTGTTTGTGTGGATGTGTGAGTCTATCGGCGAGTACCATAAAATCCAATATTAGGACTTATTTTGCTTGTCTTTTTTCAATGCCAGGAATATGGAAGATTGAATAACGCTGATTCACCAAAGTAGCTCAATGTGGCGAACTAATAAGAACATTTAGACATACAAATGTCACGTACCATGTTTTCTAAATGGAATGATAGATAGCGTAATAAGAATATAAATGATAATCACAAAACGAGAAGATAGTGTTTATGTATTTGAGGAAAGACTATGCATCTGTGGCCAATTTATTGAATGTAATGAGTTAATGAATTTGATAGTTATAAAAGTAAACTTGGTGAATGCTATATGAATTATGTTTGTGCGTGCAACAAGTTACTTTGAAATTGTACCTGTATATATAGTATATATAAATGATAAGCTTAAGGCATATAACAAATATAGAATAAAGGAGTTAATGAAGCTGATAGTTATAAAAATAAAGTTGATAAATGCTAAGTAAATTGTGTTTGTGCGTCCAATAAGTTACTTTGAAATTGTAGCTGTACATACAGTATACAAATGATAAGCTTAGAATATATAAGAAATGTAGAATAGAGGAATATGTGTACATGTTAAGATATGCATATATACATAAAGTTGATGAATCCTACAACGATTATGTTTATGCATCCAATAAGTTGTTTTAAAATTGTAGCTTTACATACAATATAGAAATGATGAACTTAAGAAATGTAGAATATATTTGTATATGCAAAGATATATCTATATGCATATATTGGTGATGCGTGGGAGGCAGGCAGGAGATTATTTTTCAGTCATGTTGTGTGTGCAAGTTATGACAGCTAAGAAGCGGAGAGGGGAAGAAGTAAATCTCCAAGATTGATTGATTGGGAAGTTAAAATGAAGAGAAAAGACAAAAGGCTGAAGACAAAGAAAAAAAAAGTGATAGTTGGTGCTGCCGCGATCAGAAAGTAGAGAAATGGAAGGAGAGTAATTATTACACGTAGATAAGTTGCATATACATTTGGTGATACATGGTGACTTGCGAGTCCTGAGAATGAGAGATAGTCAAAGATTTAGCATATATAGAGCGAGGTGCGTGAGTGGTGTATTTATATGTTTGGAAGTGGTGAGTTGGCAGTGAGGGTGAATGAATTAATGAGATGGAAATGATGGTGAATGAAGTGTTGTGTTGAGACGTTGGGTCGTGCGTTGCATTTGTGAGATTTGATGTTTTTGTATGTTTGACAGCGGTAGGTAGGGGTTGTGGTTGGTAGCCATTGTTAGGTAGGATAAAGGAGATGTAAAGAGCAGCAGCAGCAGGAGGAGGAGGAGGCATATTGGTCGTTACGAGGGGGGTGGGGGGCTGCTTGCGAATTGAATGGGGGTGTAAGGAGTGCCAAGTGTCAAGAACCACTGACTTACTTTAAGTGTCAATTGTATTTAAAGTTACCACTTGAAGAGGTAGTTTGTTGGAAAGATTTACGATGCGGTTAAAGAAAAGATTGCTTGGTGTTTGATCTGTTATGGACTCTTTTGTAGCCATGATTATTTCTTGTGATACTAGTACTACGGGCCACAATAAAATAATGGTCTATATTGATATTAAGGAAGCCATGAATAAGTTAGATAGGCTTAACGCTCTTGATAGGGTTTATTTATTACGAGGTCGATAAGTATTTGTGGCGAAGCTGGTTTAGATTGACCAAGAATCCTAGGACAGAGCAGACAGAGAAAGTGGAATATGAGCCGTTTGTTTGTAGTTAAATTGGTATAAATGAAAGCAAAAATGTAGGACAGAAAGAGAAGAGAGGATAAATAGATACCAACAGCAGCATCTGGTGTTCCCAGGCGGTCGTCGTCACCCATCCAAGTACTAACTAACCAGACCCAACGCTGCTTAATTAACTTGGCTGATCGGACGAGAAGCGGCGTGTGTCTTCAGCCGTTGGCGCCTATAGTCATATCTTTTCTCAAACTAAAGAACATTTTGTGCCTACTTGTACACTATCACAACCTTACTTTGCTTCATTTTTTACACCATAGCATTAATGACCAACAATTGTCTATTGTCTACGTCCCAAGTGTCGTCTCTTTCTTTTCTCCTTTTCACTTTTATTTCTTCCTTACTTGCTACACTGATCATATCAACCATGCCTTAAAGTAGTCTCTCTTCCTTGTTTAGCTAAATCATCAGCTACATCATTGACATATATTCCACACTGTAATGGTGCTATCCATACAAAAGTTACATTGGTTGCATGTCCTTCATTAACTTTTGATTTACACTTAAAAACAAGACGGCTGTCATCACTGGAGTTTTGAATCAAATGCAAGTAATGCACTCTCACTATCTACAAATAGATATAATGATGACCGTCCTCTGTTGGAGGTTATTTTTCAATTTTGATGTATTGCATGTCATTGTGCTGCAGTTCTACCTTCTATTCTTTTGGAATATCGCTCTTCATTACTTATACGATATTCATACAGTTCCCTGGTCACAATAGCACATCCAGCTTTTTGGCCGACAACAGACCCATGACACCAAATATTGATTACATTGCTTCCTGGGTTCGTTTAGGACACAATTTAGAATTTGCATTGTGCGAGTCTCCACAGTTGCAGCATCGTGTTGTTACGTTGACTTTTTGGTTAATTTGATCAATGCATTCTTTGGACGCGTGTCTTTGACTACAATACCCACACCTAAAGGTTTCATTGAATTTCCATGCCATATGTCCCTATTTGCTGCTGCATTTGTAGCATATTACAGGTTCCTCTTTGTAAATATCAGTTTTCTTGTCCCCTAAACACTTGATAGATATTTTGTCAGTCACCTGTCCTTTCATGAGTGCGATAAGCTGCGGTTTCTCCACCAATTCCCCTTCAATTTGAACGATCCTACGTTTAACTGATACAAATTTCTCATCGTCCAAACAATCATTATGATCTGCATAAAGAGGAAAAATTGAAAATGACAACTTTTGTAAGATTTTTGATTGTGTCTGGAACCATCTTCTTTATATTTTCAAACCCTTGGCTTGTTAAATGTGTGGCCTATTCTTCCCTTCCTTAAAGAAGACCTCAAATTGGGGATGTCTTTTGAATAATCTTAGGGTCCTCTTGATTTTCTTTTCCAAATTTAGTTCTGCGTCGGCTGTAGGGAAATATAGTTTTGGTCTTCTTTCACTGTTCTATTTTTCTTGCCGCTTGTGTTGTATGTTCTCCTCCTGATATCCTGGTGTTCTTCGCTCTTTTTACCCATGTCACTGGTCACTTGGTGTAGTCCGTTCCCAGATCCACTTGGCTCTTTGTAATCGTTATGTTTCCTTTTTCCTGTTGCTATGTTGTTAGTCTCGTAGTCGTCATCATCACTTATGATCAAGTCCAGTTATACAGTACTGTTGCTCATCATGGGAAGTACCTTAGGACGCCTATTATGATAATAATGATAATAGTAATGATAATAATAGTAATAATAATGACAATGATAATGATATGATAATGATAATAATAATAATGATAGTAATGATAATGATAATAATGATGATAATGATAATGATAATAATGATAATGATAATGATAATAATGATAATGATGATAATGATAATGATAATAATGATAATGATAATGATAATAATGATAATGATGATAATGATAATGGTAATGATGATAATGATAATAATAATAATAATGATAATAATAATAATAATGATAATAATAATAATAATAATAATAATAATAATAATAATAATAATAATAATAATAATAATGATAATAGTAATAATAATAATGATAATAATAATAATAATAATAATAATGATAATAATAATAATAATAATGATGATAATAATAATAATAATGATGATGATAATAATAATAATGATAGTAATAATAATAATGATAATAATGATAATAATAATAATAATAATAATAATAATAATAATAATAATAATAATAATAATAATAATAATAATAATAATAATGATAATAATGATAATACAAATGATGATAATAATAATAATAATGATAATAATAATAATAATAATGATAACAATAATAATAATAATAACGATAATAATAATAATAATAATAACAATAATAATAATAATAATGATAATAATGATAATAATGATAATAATAATGATAATCATAATGACAATAATGATAATAATAATAATAATAATAATGATAATAATAATAATGATAATGATAATAATAATGATAATAATAATAATAATAATGATAATAACAATAATAATAATGATAATAATAATAATGATAATAATGATAATTCTGATGATATTATTATCATTATTATTTTTTTTTATTATTTCTGTTATTATTTTTATTTTTATTATTATTTCTATTATTATTTTAATATTTTATAATCATTTTATTAATATTTTGTTTTTATTTTATTATTATTATTATTTATATTTTTATCTTATTATTATTATTATTATTATTATTATTATTATTATTATTATTATTATTATTATTATTATTATTATTATTATTATTATTATTATTATTATTGTTACTATTATTATTATTATTATTATTATTATTATTATTATCATTATTATTATTATTATTATTATTATTATTATTATTATTATTATTATTATTATTATTATTATTATTATTATTATTATTATTATTATTATTATTATTATTATCATTATTACTATTATTATTATCATTATTATTACAGTATCGAATTCTCATCTTGTCGACATGTTTTGGATAGGCTTAAAATGTCGACAAGATGAGAATTCGATATTTAGCAGATGTCACATTTTGCAGCAGATGTCACATTTTGCGCGCGCAGATTCGAATGTACTTGGCTTGATCCCTGAAAGTCTTTTCGGGAAAATTCACATACGAGGAGAGTCGCCAAAAAGATTCTACTCGTGGAGGGTTTTTTTGGGTTGTCCCTTTTTTTTTTCCCCTCCAAGTAAATAAAAATCACAATTTTTTCCAGTTTGCACTGAAGATTATATTCAAGTGCGAATGTTTTGTTTCTTTAAAAAGTTCCTGTACAGTAGGCTGTTATGGAAATGTCACTCGGAGCCTATGCCGTGTGTGGGTCCTTGGAGAAATGTCGCCTGGAGCCTTTGCCGCTGGCATGTAACCCAGGCTGGCTACAGGGAAGTTCCCCGCTAAAAGCGTGGAAAAACGAGTAGCACTGACTCAATATATGTCCACTGGAGCCAGCGGTTTGGATCTTATCATTTGATTTTCGTGCAGGAGACCTTGCGTAGCTAGCGCCGAATAAAAGGCCAGTGAGGGACCCTGCTACATGACCTCCGACAGCGAGGTGCTATGTGGGTTCCTCCTGCATTAGATTCTTCTAGATGCGGCAGCTTTGCTGCACCGCACAATATGGAGGCGGTAGTATTGGCCATAGGGTCAGTCCTTTTGGCTGGAGCTGAAAAATATTTTTCTTATAGCCGGAGCCTCGGCCACTACGCGTGTGCGTGCGTGTCCTGGCGGTGGCAAATTGTTGCGCCGCCAAAGACTATCAGGGAGCCAAGGGACTCAGTCCCGTTCTTTCAAGCCGAAAAATACATGCAGGGCAAAATTAATTTCCCTGCACGAATTCGGAGAAGAACCCCACCAGCTGGAGCCTGGGTCACAGCATTATAGTTGCTGTGCCTTTTAAAGGCTCCGCACGTTGTTGCATGGGCTCAGGCGGGAAACCCGCCAGCTAACAACGAACTTTCAACTGAGGAAAATTCTTCTGGCCCCCCCAAAAAAGTGATCGAAGAAACTAACAACGTATATCCATTTCCGTTAGTATACGCAACCCAGATACAGTATGTTCAATATTGGGTGTCATGATATATACAATTACTGACACCTTTTCATTAGTTTATCGGTGTTATATATATATATATATATATATATATATATATACATATATATAAATATATATATATATATATAAAAATATATATATATATATACATATATATACATATATATATATTTATATATATATATACATATATATATATGTATATAGATATATACATATATATATATATATACATATATTGTATATATGTATATAGATATGTATATATACATATATTGTATATATGTATATAGATATGTATATATACATATATATATATGTTATATACATATAAATACATATATATATATATATATATATATATTTATATACATATATATGTATATATATACTGTATATATATATATTTGTGTGTGTGTGTGTGTGTGTGTGTGTGTGTGTGTGTTGTGTGTGTTTTTGTATGTGTGTGTGTGTGTGTGCGTGCGTGTATGTGTGTGTGTGCGCGTTCATGTGTATGTGCCTGCGTGTGTGTGTGCGTGCGTGTGTGTGTGCGTGCGCGTGTGTGTGCGTGTGTGCGTGTGGTGCGTACGTGTGTGCGTGCGTGGGTGTGGGTGTGCTTGCGTGTGTGTGTGTTTGTGTGGATGTGTGAGTCTATCGGCGAGTACCATAAAATCCAATATTAGGACTTATTTTGCTTGTCTTTTTTCAATGCCAGGAATATGGAAGATTGAATAACGCTGATTCACCAAAGTAGCTCAATGTGGCGAACTAATAAGAACATTTAGACATACAAATGTCACGTACCATGTTTTCTAAATGGAATGATAGATAGCGTAATAAGAATATAAATGATAATCACAAAACGAGAAGATAGTGTTTATGTATTTGAGGAAAGACTATGCATCTGTGGCCAATTTATTGAATGTAATGAGTTAATGAATTTGATAGTTATAAAAGTAAACTTGGTGAATGCTATATGAATTATGTTTGTGCGTGCAACAAGTTACTTTGAAATTGTACCTGTATATATAGTATATATAAATGATAAGCTTAAGGCATATAACAAATATAGAATAAAGGAGTTAATGAAGCTGATAGTTATAAAAATAAAGTTGATAAATGCTAAGTAAATTGTGTTTGTGCGTCCAATAAGTTACTTTGAAATTGTAGCTGTACATACAGTATACAAATGATAAGCTTAGAATATATAAGAAATGTAGAATAGAGGAATATGTGTACATGTTAAGATATGCATATATACATAAAGTTGATGAATCCTACAACGATTATGTTTATGCATCCAATAAGTTGTTTTAAAATTGTAGCTTTACATACAATATAGAAATGATGAACTTAAGAAATGTAGAATATATTTGTATATGCAAAGATATATCTATATGCATATATTGGTGATGCGTGGGAGGCAGGCAGGAGATTATTTTTCAGTCATGTTGTGTGTGCAAGTTATGACAGCTAAGAAGCGGAGAGGGGAAGAAGTAAATCTCCAAGATTGATTGATTGGGAAGTTAAAATGAAGAGAAAAGACAAAAGGCTGAAGACAAAGAAAAAAAAAGTGATAGTTGGTGCTGCCGCGATCAGAAAGTAGAGAAATGGAAGGAGAGTAATTATTACACGTAG
>NW_027467710.1:7973017-7975517 GCF_046742065.1 Oratosquilla oratoria
TACATGTTTATATATATACATATATACATATATATATATGTATATAGATATATACATATATATATATATATACATATATTGTATATATGTATATAGATATGTATATATACATATATTGTATATATGTATATAGATATGTATATATACATATATATATATATGTTATATACATATAAATACATATATATATATATATATATATATATTTATATACATATATATATGTATATATATACTGTATATATATATTTGTGTGTGTGTGTGTGTGTGTGTGTGTGTGTGTTTTGTGTGTGTTTTTGTATGTGTGTGTGTGTGTGTGCGTGCGTGTATGTGTGTGTGTGCGCGTTCATGTGTATGTGCCTGCGTGTGTGTGTGCGTGCGTGTGTGTGTGCGTGCGCGTGTGTGTGCGTGTGTGCGTGTGGTGCGTACGTGTGTGCGTGCGTGGGTGTGGGTGTGCTTGCGTGTGTGTGTGTTTGTGTGGATGTGTGAGTCTATCGGCGAGTACCATAAAATCCAATATTAGGACTTATTTTGCTTGTCTTTTTTCAATGCCAGGAATATGGAAGATTGAATAACGCTGATTCACCAAAGTAGCTCAATGTGGCGAACTAATAAGAACATTTAGACATACAAATGTCACGTACCATGTTTTCTAAATGGAATGATAGATAGCGTAATAAGAATATAAATGATAATCACAAAACGAGAAGATAGTGTTTATGTATTTGAGGAAAGACTATGCATCTGTGGCCAATTTATTGAATGTAATGAGTTAATGAATTTGATAGTTATAAAAGTAAACTTGGTGAATGCTATATGAATTATGTTTGTGCGTGCAACAAGTTACTTTGAAATTGTACCTGTATATATAGTATATATAAATGATAAGCTTAAGGCATATAACAAATATAGAATAAAGGAGTTAATGAAGCTGATAGTTATAAAAATAAAGTTGATAAATGCTAAGTAAATTGTGTTTGTGCGTCCAATAAGTTACTTTGAAATTGTAGCTGTACATACAGTATACAAATGATAAGCTTAGAATATATAAGAAATGTAGAATAGAGGAATATGTGTACATGTTAAGATATGCATATATACATAAAGTTGATGAATCCTACAACGATTATGTTTATGCATCCAATAAGTTGTTTTAAAATTGTAGCTTTACATACAATATAGAAATGATGAACTTAAGAAATGTAGAATATATTTGTATATGCAAAGATATATCTATATGCATATATTGGTGATGCGTGGGAGGCAGGCAGGAGATTATTTTTCAGTCATGTTGTGTGTGCAAGTTATGACAGCTAAGAAGCGGAGAGGGGAAGAAGTAAATCTCCAAGATTGATTGATTGGGAAGTTAAAATGAAGAGAAAAGACAAAAGGCTGAAGACAAAGAAAAAAAAAGTGATAGTTGGTGCTGCCGCGATCAGAAAGTAGAGAAATGGAAGGAGAGTAATTATTACACGTAGATAAGTTGCATATACATTTGGTGATACATGGTGACTTGCGAGTCCTGAGAATGAGAGATAGTCAAAGATTTAGCATATATAGAGCGAGGTGCGTGAGTGGTGTATTTATATGTTTGGAAGTGGTGAGTTGGCAGTGAGGGTGAATGAATTAATGAGATGGAAATGATGGTGAATGAAGTGTTGTGTTGAGACGTTGGGTCGTGCGTTGCATTTGTGAGATTTGATGTTTTTGTATGTTTGACAGCGGTAGGTAGGGGTTGTGGTTGGTAGCCATTGTTAGGTAGGATAAAGGAGATGTAAAGAGCAGCAGCAGCAGGAGGAGGAGGAGGCATATTGGTCGTTACGAGGGGGGTGGGGGGCTGCTTGCGAATTGAATGGGGGTGTAAGGAGTGCCAAGTGTCAAGAACCACTGACTTACTTTAAGTGTCAATTGTATTTAAAGTTACCACTTGAAGAGGTAGTTTGTTGGAAAGATTTACGATGCGGTTAAAGAAAAGATTGCTTGGTGTTTGATCTGTTATGGACTCTTTTGTAGCCATGATTATTTCTTGTGATACTAGTACTACGGGCCACAATAAAATAATGGTCTATATTGATATTAAGGAAGCCATGAATAAGTTAGATAGGCTTAACGCTCTTGATAGGGTTTATTTATTACGAGGTCGATAAGTATTTGTGGCGAAGCTGGTTTAGATTGACCAAGAATCCTAGGACAGAGCAGACAGAGAAAGTGGAATATGAGCCGTTTGTTTGTAGTTAAATTGGTATAAATGAAAGCAAAAATGTAGGACAGAAAGAGAAGAGAGGATAAATAGATACCAACAGCAGCATCTGGTGTTCCCAGGCGGTCGTCGTCACCCATCCAAGTACTAACTAACCAGACCCAACGCTGCTTAATTAACTTGGCTGATCGGACGAGAAGCGGCGTGTGTCTTCAGCCGTTGGCGCCTATAGTCATATCTTTTCTCAAACTAAAGAACATTTTGTGCCTACTTGTACACTATCACAACCTTACTTTGCTT
>NW_027467710.1:7980517-7983017 GCF_046742065.1 Oratosquilla oratoria
AGAATATATAAGAAATGTAGAATAGAGGAATATGTGTACATGTTAAGATATGCATATATACATAAAGTTGATGAATCCTACAACGATTATGTTTATGCATCCAATAAGTTGTTTTAAAATTGTAGCTTTACATACAATATAGAAATGATGAACTTAAGAAATGTAGAATATATTTGTATATGCAAAGATATATCTATATGCATATATTGGTGATGCGTGGGAGGCAGGCAGGAGATTATTTTTCAGTCATGTTGTGTGTGCAAGTTATGACAGCTAAGAAGCGGAGAGGGGAAGAAGTAAATCTCCAAGATTGATTGATTGGGAAGTTAAAATGAAGAGAAAAGACAAAAGGCTGAAGACAAAGAAAAAAAAAGTGATAGTTGGTGCTGCCGCGATCAGAAAGTAGAGAAATGGAAGGAGAGTAATTATTACACGTAGATAAGTTGCATATACATTTGGTGATACATGGTGACTTGCGAGTCCTGAGAATGAGAGATAGTCAAAGATTTAGCATATATAGAGCGAGGTGCGTGAGTGGTGTATTTATATGTTTGGAAGTGGTGAGTTGGCAGTGAGGGTGAATGAATTAATGAGATGGAAATGATGGTGAATGAAGTGTTGTGTTGAGACGTTGGGTCGTGCGTTGCATTTGTGAGATTTGATGTTTTTGTATGTTTGACAGCGGTAGGTAGGGGTTGTGGTTGGTAGCCATTGTTAGGTAGGATAAAGGAGATGTAAAGAGCAGCAGCAGCAGGAGGAGGAGGAGGCATATTGGTCGTTACGAGGGGGGTGGGGGGCTGCTTGCGAATTGAATGGGGGTGTAAGGAGTGCCAAGTGTCAAGAACCACTGACTTACTTTAAGTGTCAATTGTATTTAAAGTTACCACTTGAAGAGGTAGTTTGTTGGAAAGATTTACGATGCGGTTAAAGAAAAGATTGCTTGGTGTTTGATCTGTTATGGACTCTTTTGTAGCCATGATTATTTCTTGTGATACTAGTACTACGGGCCACAATAAAATAATGGTCTATATTGATATTAAGGAAGCCATGAATAAGTTAGATAGGCTTAACGCTCTTGATAGGGTTTATTTATTACGAGGTCGATAAGTATTTGTGGCGAAGCTGGTTTAGATTGACCAAGAATCCTAGGACAGAGCAGACAGAGAAAGTGGAATATGAGCCGTTTGTTTGTAGTTAAATTGGTATAAATGAAAGCAAAAATGTAGGACAGAAAGAGAAGAGAGGATAAATAGATACCAACAGCAGCATCTGGTGTTCCCAGGCGGTCGTCGTCACCCATCCAAGTACTAACTAACCAGACCCAACGCTGCTTAATTAACTTGGCTGATCGGACGAGAAGCGGCGTGTGTCTTCAGCCGTTGGCGCCTATAGTCATATCTTTTCTCAAACTAAAGAACATTTTGTGCCTACTTGTACACTATCACAACCTTACTTTGCTTCATTTTTTACACCATAGCATTAATGACCAACAATTGTCTATTGTCTACGTCCCAAGTGTCGTCTCTTTCTTTTCTCCTTTTCACTTTTATTTCTTCCTTACTTGCTACACTGATCATATCAACCATGCCTTAAAGTAGTCTCTCTTCCTTGTTTAGCTAAATCATCAGCTACATCATTGACATATATTCCACACTGTAATGGTGCTATCCATACAAAAGTTACATTGGTTGCATGTCCTTCATTAACTTTTGATTTACACTTAAAAACAAGACGGCTGTCATCACTGGAGTTTTGAATCAAATGCAAGTAATGCACTCTCACTATCTACAAATAGATATAATGATGACCGTCCTCTGTTGGAGGTTATTTTTCAATTTTGATGTATTGCATGTCATTGTGCTGCAGTTCTACCTTCTATTCTTTTGGAATATCGCTCTTCATTACTTATACGATATTCATACAGTTCCCTGGTCACAATAGCACATCCAGCTTTTTGGCCGACAACAGACCCATGACACCAAATATTGATTACATTGCTTCCTGGGTTCGTTTAGGACACAATTTAGAATTTGCATTGTGCGAGTCTCCACAGTTGCAGCATCGTGTTGTTACGTTGACTTTTTGGTTAATTTGATCAATGCATTCTTTGGACGCGTGTCTTTGACTACAATACCCACACCTAAAGGTTTCATTGAATTTCCATGCCATATGTCCCTATTTGCTGCTGCATTTGTAGCATATTACAGGTTCCTCTTTGTAAATATCAGTTTTCTTGTCCCCTAAACACTTGATAGATATTTTGTCAGTCACCTGTCCTTTCATGAGTGCGATAAGCTGCGGTTTCTCCACCAATTCCCCTTCAATTTGAACGATCCTACGTTTAACTGATACAAATTTCTCATCGTCCAAACAATCATTATGATCTGCATAAAGAGGAAAAATTGAAAATGACAACTTTTGTAAGATTTTTGATTGTGTCTGGAACCATCTTCTTTATATTTTCAAACCCTTGGCTTGTTAAATGTGTGGCCTATTCTTC
>NW_027467710.1:7995517-7998017 GCF_046742065.1 Oratosquilla oratoria
GAGGAACCTGTAATATGCTACAAATGCAGCAGCAAATAGGGACATATGGCATGGAAATTCAATGAAACCTTTAGGTGTGGGTATTGTAGTCAAAGACACGCGTCCAAAGAATGCATTGATCAAATTAACCAAAAAGTCAACGTAACAACACGATGCTGCAACTGTGGAGACTCGCACAATGCAAATTCTAAATTGTGTCCTAAACGAACCCAGGAAGCAATGTAATCAATATTTGGTGTCATGGGTCTGTTGTCGGCCAAAAAGCTGGATGTGCTATTGTGACCAGGGAACTGTATGAATATCGTATAAGTAATGAAGAGCGATATTCCAAAAGAATAGAAGGTAGAACTGCAGCACAATGACATGCAATACATCAAAATTGAAAAATAACCTCCAACAGAGGACGGTCATCATTATATCTATTTGTAGATAGTGAGAGTGCATTACTTGCATTTGATTCAAAACTCCAGTGATGACAGCCGTCTTGTTTTTAAGTGTAAATCAAAAGTTAATGAAGGACATGCAACCAATGTAACTTTTGTATGGATAGCACCATTACAGTGTGGAATATATGTCAATGATGTAGCTGATGATTTAGCTAAACAAGGAAGAGAGACTACTTTAAGGCATGGTTGATATGATCAGTGTAGCAAGTAAGGAAGAAATAAAAGTGAAAAGGAGAAAAGAAAGAGACGACACTTGGGACGTAGACAATAGACAATTGTTGGTCATTAATGCTATGGTGTAAAAAATGAAGCAAAGTAAGGTTGTGATAGTGTACAAGTAGGCACAAAATGTTCTTTAGTTTGAGAAAAGATATGACTATAGGCGCCAACGGCTGAAGACACACGCCGCTTCTCGTCCGATCAGCCAAGTTAATTAAGCAGCGTTGGGTCTGGTTAGTTAGTACTTGGATGGGTGACGACGACCGCCTGGGAACACCAGATGCTGCTGTTGGTATCTATTTATCCTCTCTTCTCTTTCTGTCCTACATTTTTGCTTTCATTTATACCAATTTAACTACAAACAAACGGCTCATATTCCACTTTCTCTGTCTGCTCTGTCCTAGGATTCTTGGTCAATCTAAACCAGCTTCGCCACAAATACTTATCGACCTCGTAATAAATAAACCCTATCAAGAGCGTTAAGCCTATCTAACTTATTCATGGCTTCCTTAATATCAATATAGACCATTATTTTATTGTGGCCCGTAGTACTAGTATCACAAGAAATAATCATGGCTACAAAAGAGTCCATAACAGATCAAACACCAAGCAATCTTTTCTTTAACCGCATCGTAAATCTTTCCAACAAACTACCTCTTCAAGTGGTAACTTTAAATACAATTGACACTTAAAGTAAGTCAGTGGTTCTTGACACTTGACACTCCTTACACCCCCATTCAATTCGCAAGCAGCCCCCCACCCCCCTCGTAACGACCAATATGCCTCCTCCTCCTCCTGCTGCTGCTGCTCTTTACATCTCCTTTATCCTACCTAACAATGGCTACCAACCACAACCCCTACCTACCGCTGTCAAACATACAAAAACATCAAATCTCACAAATGCAACGCACGACCCAACGTCTCAACACAACACTTCATTCACCATCATTTCCATCTCATTAATTCATTCACCCTCACTGCCAACTCACCACTTCCAAACATATAAATACACCACTCACGCACCTCGCTCTATATATGCTAAATCTTTGACTATCTCTCATTCTCAGGACTCGCAAGTCACCATGTATCACCAAATGTATATGCAACTTATCTACGTGTAATAATTACTCTCCTTCCATTTCTCTACTTTCTGATCGCGGCAGCACCAACTATCACTTTTTTTTTCTTTGTCTTCAGCCTTTTGTCTTTTCTCTTCATTTTAACTTCCCAATCAATCAATCTTGGAGATTTACTTCTTCCCCTCTCCGCTTCTTAGCTGTCATAACTTGCACACACAACATGACTGAAAAATAATCTCCTGCCTGCCTCCCACGCATCACCAATATATGCATATAGATATATCTTTGCATATACAAATATATTCTACATTTCTTAAGTTCATCATTTCTATATTGTATGTAAAGCTACAATTTTAAAACAACTTATTGGATGCATAAACATAATCGTTGTAGGATTCATCAACTTTATGTATATATGCATATCTTAACATGTACACATATTCCTCTATTCTATATTTCTTATATATTCTAAGCTTATCATTTGTATACTGTATGTACAGCTACAATTTCAAAGTAACTTATTGGACGCACAAACACAATTTACTTAGCATTTATCAACTTTATTTTTATAACTATCAGCTTCATTAACTCCTTTATTCTATATTTGTTATATGCCTTAAGCTTATCATTTATATATACTATATATACAGGTACAATTTCAAAGTAACTTGTTGCACGCACAAACATAATTCATATAGCATTCACCAAGTTTACTTTTATAACTATCAAATTCATTAACTCATTACATTCAATAAA
>NW_027467710.1:8003017-8005517 GCF_046742065.1 Oratosquilla oratoria
TTTAACTACAAACAAACGGCTCATATTCCACTTTCTCTGTCTGCTCTGTCCTAGGATTCTTGGTCAATCTAAACCAGCTTCGCCACAAATACTTATCGACCTCGTAATAAATAAACCCTATCAAGAGCGTTAAGCCTATCTAACTTATTCATGGCTTCCTTAATATCAATATAGACCATTATTTTATTGTGGCCCGTAGTACTAGTATCACAAGAAATAATCATGGCTACAAAAGAGTCCATAACAGATCAAACACCAAGCAATCTTTTCTTTAACCGCATCGTAAATCTTTCCAACAAACTACCTCTTCAAGTGGTAACTTTAAATACAATTGACACTTAAAGTAAGTCAGTGGTTCTTGACACTTGACACTCCTTACACCCCCATTCAATTCGCAAGCAGCCCCCCACCCCCCTCGTAACGACCAATATGCCTCCTCCTCCTCCTGCTGCTGCTGCTCTTTACATCTCCTTTATCCTACCTAACAATGGCTACCAACCACAACCCCTACCTACCGCTGTCAAACATACAAAAACATCAAATCTCACAAATGCAACGCACGACCCAACGTCTCAACACAACACTTCATTCACCATCATTTCCATCTCATTAATTCATTCACCCTCACTGCCAACTCACCACTTCCAAACATATAAATACACCACTCACGCACCTCGCTCTATATATGCTAAATCTTTGACTATCTCTCATTCTCAGGACTCGCAAGTCACCATGTATCACCAAATGTATATGCAACTTATCTACGTGTAATAATTACTCTCCTTCCATTTCTCTACTTTCTGATCGCGGCAGCACCAACTATCACTTTTTTTTTCTTTGTCTTCAGCCTTTTGTCTTTTCTCTTCATTTTAACTTCCCAATCAATCAATCTTGGAGATTTACTTCTTCCCCTCTCCGCTTCTTAGCTGTCATAACTTGCACACACAACATGACTGAAAAATAATCTCCTGCCTGCCTCCCACGCATCACCAATATATGCATATAGATATATCTTTGCATATACAAATATATTCTACATTTCTTAAGTTCATCATTTCTATATTGTATGTAAAGCTACAATTTTAAAACAACTTATTGGATGCATAAACATAATCGTTGTAGGATTCATCAACTTTATGTATATATGCATATCTTAACATGTACACATATTCCTCTATTCTACATTTCTTATATATTCTAAGCTTATCATTTGTATACTGTATGTACAGCTACAATTTCAAAGTAACTTATTGGACGCACAAACACAATTTACTTAGCATTTATCAACTTTATTTTTATAACTATCAGCTTCATTAACTCCTTTATTCTATATTTGTTATATGCCTTAAGCTTATCATTTATATATACTATATATACAGGTACAATTTCAAAGTAACTTGTTGCACGCACAAACATAATTCATATAGCATTCACCAAGTTTACTTTTATAACTATCAAATTCATTAACTCATTACATTCAATAAATTGGCCACAGATGCATAGTCTTTCCTCAAATACATAAACACTATCTTCTCGTTTTGTGATTATCATTTATATTCTTATTACGCTATCTATCATTCCATTTAGAAAACATGGTACGTGACATTTGTATGTCTAAATGTTCTTATTAGTTCGCCACATTGAGCTACTTTGGTGAATCAGCGTTATTCAATCTTCCATATTCCTGGCATTGAAAAAAGACAAGCAAAATAAGTCCTAATATTGGATTTTATGGTACTCGCCGATAGACTCACACATCCACACAAACACACACACACGCAAGCACACCCACACCCACGCACGCACACACGTACGCACCACACGCACACACGCACACACACGCGCACGCACACACACACGCACGCACACACACACGCAGGCACATACACATGAACGCGCACACACACACATACACGCACGCACACACACACACACACATACAAAAACACACACAAAACACACACACACACACACACACACACACACAAATATATATATATACAGTATATATATACATATATATGTATATAAATATATATATATATATATATATATATGTATTTATATGTATATAACATATATATATATATGTATATATACATATCTATATACATATATACAATATATGTATATATACATATCTATATACATATATACAATATATGTATATATATATATATATGTATATATCTATATACATATATATATATGTATATATATATATATATATATATATATATATATATATGTATATATATGTATATATATATATATATATATATATATATATATATATATATATATATATATATATATATATATATATATATAACACCGATAAACTAATGAAAAGGTGTCAGTAATTGTATATATCATGACACCCAATATTGAACATACTGTATCTGGGTTGCGTATACTAACGGAAATGGATATACGTTGTTAGTTTCTTCGATCACTTTTTTGGGGGGCCAGAAGAATTTTCCTCAGTTGAAAGTTCGTT
>NW_027467710.1:8008017-8010517 GCF_046742065.1 Oratosquilla oratoria
GGCAAGAAAAATAGAACAGTGAAAGAAGACCAAAACTATATTTCCCTACAGCCGACGCAGAACTAAATTTGGAAAAGAAAATCAAGAGGACCCTAAGATTATTCAAAAGACATCCCCAATTTGAGGTCTTCTTTAAGGAAGGGAAGAATAGGCCACACATTTAACAAGCCAAGGGTTTGAAAATATAAAGAAGATGGTTCCAGACACAATCAAAAATCTTACAAAAGTTGTCATTTTCAATTTTTCCTCTTTATGCAGATCATAATGATTGTTTGGACGATGAGAAATTTGTATCAGTTAAACGTAGGATCGTTCAAATTGAAGGGGAATTGGTGGAGAAACCGCAGCTTATCGCACTCATGAAAGGACAGGTGACTGACAAAATATCTATCAAGTGTTTAGGGGACAAGAAAACTGATATTTACAAAGAGGAACCTGTAATATGCTACAAATGCAGCAGCAAATAGGGACATATGGCATGGAAATTCAATGAAACCTTTAGGTGTGGGTATTGTAGTCAAAGACACGCGTCCAAAGAATGCATTGATCAAATTAACCAAAAAGTCAACGTAACAACACGATGCTGCAACTGTGGAGACTCGCACAATGCAAATTCTAAATTGTGTCCTAAACGAACCCAGGAAGCAATGTAATCAATATTTGGTGTCATGGGTCTGTTGTCGGCCAAAAAGCTGGATGTGCTATTGTGACCAGGGAACTGTATGAATATCGTATAAGTAATGAAGAGCGATATTCCAAAAGAATAGAAGGTAGAACTGCAGCACAATGACATGCAATACATCAAAATTGAAAAATAACCTCCAACAGAGGACGGTCATCATTATATCTATTTGTAGATAGTGAGAGTGCATTACTTGCATTTGATTCAAAACTCCAGTGATGACAGCCGTCTTGTTTTTAAGTGTAAATCAAAAGTTAATGAAGGACATGCAACCAATGTAACTTTTGTATGGATAGCACCATTACAGTGTGGAATATATGTCAATGATGTAGCTGATGATTTAGCTAAACAAGGAAGAGAGACTACTTTAAGGCATGGTTGATATGATCAGTGTAGCAAGTAAGGAAGAAATAAAAGTGAAAAGGAGAAAAGAAAGAGACGACACTTGGGACGTAGACAATAGACAATTGTTGGTCATTAATGCTATGGTGTAAAAAATGAAGCAAAGTAAGGTTGTGATAGTGTACAAGTAGGCACAAAATGTTCTTTAGTTTGAGAAAAGATATGACTATAGGCGCCAACGGCTGAAGACACACGCCGCTTCTCGTCCGATCAGCCAAGTTAATTAAGCAGCGTTGGGTCTGGTTAGTTAGTACTTGGATGGGTGACGACGACCGCCTGGGAACACCAGATGCTGCTGTTGGTATCTATTTATCCTCTCTTCTCTTTCTGTCCTACATTTTTGCTTTCATTTATACCAATTTAACTACAAACAAACGGCTCATATTCCACTTTCTCTGTCTGCTCTGTCCTAGGATTCTTGGTCAATCTAAACCAGCTTCGCCACAAATACTTATCGACCTCGTAATAAATAAACCCTATCAAGAGCGTTAAGCCTATCTAACTTATTCATGGCTTCCTTAATATCAATATAGACCATTATTTTATTGTGGCCCGTAGTACTAGTATCACAAGAAATAATCATGGCTACAAAAGAGTCCATAACAGATCAAACACCAAGCAATCTTTTCTTTAACCGCATCGTAAATCTTTCCAACAAACTACCTCTTCAAGTGGTAACTTTAAATACAATTGACACTTAAAGTAAGTCAGTGGTTCTTGACACTTGGCACTCCTTACACCCCCATTCAATTCGCAAGCAGCCCCCCACCCCCCTCGTAACGACCAATATGCCTCCTCCTCCTCCTGCTGCTGCTGCTCTTTACATCTCCTTTATCCTACCTAACAATGGCTACCAACCACAACCCCTACCTACCGCTGTCAAACATACAAAAACATCAAATCTCACAAATGCAACGCACGACCCAACGTCTCAACACAACACTTCATTCACCATCATTTCCATCTCATTAATTCATTCACCCTCACTGCCAACTCACCACTTCCAAACATATAAATACACCACTCACGCACCTCGCTCTATATATGCTAAATCTTTGACTATCTCTCATTCTCAGGACTCGCAAGTCACCATGTATCACCAAATGTATATGCAACTTATCTACGTGTAATAATTACTCTCCTTCCATTTCTCTACTTTCTGATCGCGGCAGCACCAACTATCACTTTTTTTTTCTTTGTCTTCAGCCTTTTGTCTTTTCTCTTCATTTTAACTTCCCAATCAATCAATCTTGGAGATTTACTTCTTCCCCTCTCCGCTTCTTAGCTGTCATAACTTGCACACACAACATGACTGAAAAATAATCTCCTGCCTGCCTCCCACGCATCACCAATATATGCATATAGATATATCTTTGCATATACAAATATATTCTACATTTCTTAAGTTCATCATTT
>NW_027467710.1:8015517-8018017 GCF_046742065.1 Oratosquilla oratoria
ATCAGTGTAGCAAGTAAGGAAGAAATAAAAGTGAAAAGGAGAAAAGAAAGAGACGACACTTGGGACGTAGACAATAGACAATTGTTGGTCATTAATGCTATGGTGTAAAAAATGAAGCAAAGTAAGGTTGTGATAGTGTACAAGTAGGCACAAAATGTTCTTTAGTTTGAGAAAAGATATGACTATAGGCGCCAACGGCTGAAGACACACGCCGCTTCTCGTCCGATCAGCCAAGTTAATTAAGCAGCGTTGGGTCTGGTTAGTTAGTACTTGGATGGGTGACGACGACCGCCTGGGAACACCAGATGCTGCTGTTGGTATCTATTTATCCTCTCTTCTCTTTCTGTCCTACATTTTTGCTTTCATTTATACCAATTTAACTACAAACAAACGGCTCATATTCCACTTTCTCTGTCTGCTCTGTCCTAGGATTCTTGGTCAATCTAAACCAGCTTCGCCACAAATACTTATCGACCTCGTAATAAATAAACCCTATCAAGAGCGTTAAGCCTATCTAACTTATTCATGGCTTCCTTAATATCAATATAGACCATTATTTTATTGTGGCCCGTAGTACTAGTATCACAAGAAATAATCATGGCTACAAAAGAGTCCATAACAGATCAAACACCAAGCAATCTTTTCTTTAACCGCATCGTAAATCTTTCCAACAAACTACCTCTTCAAGTGGTAACTTTAAATACAATTGACACTTAAAGTAAGTCAGTGGTTCTTGACACTTGGCACTCCTTACACCCCCATTCAATTCGCAAGCAGCCCCCCACCCCCCTCGTAACGACCAATATGCCTCCTCCTCCTCCTGCTGCTGCTGCTCTTTACATCTCCTTTATCCTACCTAACAATGGCTACCAACCACAACCCCTACCTACCGCTGTCAAACATACAAAAACATCAAATCTCACAAATGCAACGCACGACCCAACGTCTCAACACAACACTTCATTCACCATCATTTCCATCTCATTAATTCATTCACCCTCACTGCCAACTCACCACTTCCAAACATATAAATACACCACTCACGCACCTCGCTCTATATATGCTAAATCTTTGACTATCTCTCATTCTCAGGACTCGCAAGTCACCATGTATCACCAAATGTATATGCAACTTATCTACGTGTAATAATTACTCTCCTTCCATTTCTCTACTTTCTGATCGCGGCAGCACCAACTATCACTTTTTTTTTCTTTGTCTTCAGCCTTTTGTCTTTTCTCTTCATTTTAACTTCCCAATCAATCAATCTTGGAGATTTACTTCTTCCCCTCTCCGCTTCTTAGCTGTCATAACTTGCACACACAACATGACTGAAAAATAATCTCCTGCCTGCCTCCCACGCATCACCAATATATGCATATAGATATATCTTTGCATATACAAATATATTCTACATTTCTTAAGTTCATCATTTCTATATTGTATGTAAAGCTACAATTTTAAAAAAAACTTATTGGATGCATAAACATAATCGTTGTAGGATTCATCAACTTTATGTATATATGCATATCTTAACATGTACACATATTCCTCTATTCTACATTTCTTATATATTCTAAGCTTATCATTTGTATACTGTATGTACAGCTACAATTTCAAAGTAACTTATTGGACGCACAAACACAATTTACTTAGCATTTATCAACTTTATTTTTATAACTATCAGCTTCATTAACTCCTTTATTCTATATTTGTTATATGCCTTAAGCTTATCATTTATATATACTATATATACAGGTACAATTTCAAAGTAACTTGTTGCACGCACAAACATAATTCATATAGCATTCACCAAGTTTACTTTTATAACTATCAAATTCATTAACTCATTACATTCAATAAATTGGCCACAGATGCATAGTCTTTCCTCAAATACATAAACACTATCTTCTCGTTTTGTGATTATCATTTATATTCTTATTACGCTATCTATCATTCCATTTAGAAAACATGGTACGTGACATTTGTATGTCTAAATGTTCTTATTAGTTCGCCACATTGAGCTACTTTGGTGAATCAGCGTTATTCAATCTTCCATATTCCTGGCATTGAAAAAAGACAAGCAAAATAAGTCCTAATATTGGATTTTATGGTACTCGCCGATAGACTCACACATCCACACAAACACACACACACGCAAGCACACCCACACCCACGCACGCACACACGTACGCACCACACGCACACACGCACACACACGCGCACGCACACACACACGCACGCACACACACACGCAGGCACATACACATGAACGCGCACACACACACATACACGCACGCACACACACACACACACATACAAAAACACACACACACACACACACACACACACACACACACACACACACACACAAATATATATATATACAGTATATATATACATATATATATGTATATAAATATATATATATATATATATATATATGTATTTATATGTATATAACATATATATATATGTATATATACATATCTATATACATATA
>NW_027467710.1:8028017-8031819 GCF_046742065.1 Oratosquilla oratoria
CGAACCCAGGAAGCAATGTAATCAATATTTGGTGTCATGGGTCTGTTGTCGGCCAAAAAGCTGGATGTGCTATTGTGACCAGGGAACTGTATGAATATCGTATAAGTAATGAAGAGCGATATTCCAAAAGAATAGAAGGTAGAACTGCAGCACAATGACATGCAATACATCAAAATTGAAAAATAACCTCCAACAGAGGACGGTCATCATTATATCTATTTGTAGATAGTGAGAGTGCATTACTTGCATTTGATTCAAAACTCCAGTGATGACAGCCGTCTTGTTTTTAAGTGTAAATCAAAAGTTAATGAAGGACATGCAACCAATGTAACTTTTGTATGGATAGCACCATTACAGTGTGGAATATATGTCAATGATGTAGCTGATGATTTAGCTAAACAAGGAAGAGAGACTACTTTAAGGCATGGTTGATATGATCAGTGTAGCAAGTAAGGAAGAAATAAAAGTGAAAAGGAGAAAAGAAAGAGACGACACTTGGGACGTAGACAATAGACAATTGTTGGTCATTAATGCTATGGTGTAAAAAATGAAGCAAAGTAAGGTTGTGATAGTGTACAAGTAGGCACAAAATGTTCTTTAGTTTGAGAAAAGATATGACTATAGGCGCCAACGGCTGAAGACACACGCCGCTTCTCGTCCGATCAGCCAAGTTAATTAAGCAGCGTTGGGTCTGGTTAGTTAGTACTTGGATGGGTGACGACGACCGCCTGGGAACACCAGATGCTGCTGTTGGTATCTATTTATCCTCTCTTCTCTTTCTGTCCTACATTTTTGCTTTCATTTATACCAATTTAACTACAAACAAACGGCTCATATTCCACTTTCTCTGTCTGCTCTGTCCTAGGATTCTTGGTCAATCTAAACCAGCTTCGCCACAAATACTTATCGACCTCGTAATAAATAAACCCTATCAAGAGCGTTAAGCCTATCTAACTTATTCATGGCTTCCTTAATATCAATATAGACCATTATTTTATTGTGGCCCGTAGTACTAGTATCACAAGAAATAATCATGGCTACAAAAGAGTCCATAACAGATCAAACACCAAGCAATCTTTTCTTTAACCGCATCGTAAATCTTTCCAACAAACTACCTCTTCAAGTGGTAACTTTAAATACAATTGACACTTAAAGTAAGTCAGTGGTTCTTGACACTTGGCACTCCTTACACCCCCATTCAATTCGCAAGCAGCCCCCCACCCCCCTCGTAACGACCAATATGCCTCCTCCTCCTCCTGCTGCTGCTGCTCTTTACATCTCCTTTATCCTACCTAACAATGGCTACCAACCACAACCCCTACCTACCGCTGTCAAACATACAAAAACATCAAATCTCACAAATGCAACGCACGACCCAACGTCTCAACACAACACTTCATTCACCATCATTTCCATCTCATTAATTCATTCACCCTCACTGCCAACTCACCACTTCCAAACATATAAATACACCACTCACGCACCTCGCTCTATATATGCTAAATCTTTGACTATCTCTCATTCTCAGGACTCGCAAGTCACCATGTATCACCAAATGTATATGCAACTTATCTACGTGTAATAATTACTCTCCTTCCATTTCTCTACTTTCTGATCGCGGCAGCACCAACTATCACTTTTTTTTTCTTTGTCTTCAGCCTTTTGTCTTTTCTCTTCATTTTAACTTCCCAATCAATCAATCTTGGAGATTTACTTCTTCCCCTCTCCGCTTCTTAGCTGTCATAACTTGCACACACAACATGACTGAAAAATAATCTCCTGCCTGCCTCCCACGCATCACCAATATATGCATATAGATATATCTTTGCATATACAAATATATTCTACATTTCTTAAGTTCATCATTTCTATATTGTATGTAAAGCTACAATTTTAAAACAACTTATTGGATGCATAAACATAATCGTTGTAGGATTCATCAACTTTATGTATATATGCATATCTTAACATGTACACATATTCCTCTATTCTACATTTCTTATATATTCTAAGCTTATCATTTGTATACTGTATGTACAGCTACAATTTCAAAGTAACTTATTGGACGCACAAACACAATTTACTTAGCATTTATCAACTTTATTTTTATAACTATCAGCTTCATTAACTCCTTTATTCTATATTTGTTATATGCCTTAAGCTTATCATTTATATATACTATATATACAGGTACAATTTCAAAGTAACTTGTTGCACGCACAAACATAATTCATATAGCATTCACCAAGTTTACTTTTATAACTATCAAATTCATTAACTCATTACATTCAATAAATTGGCCACAGATGCATAGTCTTTCCTCAAATACATAAACACTATCTTCTCGTTTTGTGATTATCATTTATATTCTTATTACGCTATCTATCATTCCATTTAGAAAACATGGTACGTGACATTTGTATGTCTAAATGTTCTTATTAGTTCGCCACATTGAGCTACTTTGGTGAATCAGCGTTATTCAATCTTCCATATTCCTGGCATTGAAAAAAGACAAGCAAAATAAGTCCTAATATTGGATTTTATGGTACTCGCCGATAGACTCACACATCCACACAAACACACACACACGCAAGCACACCCACACCCACGCACGCACACACGTACGCACCACACGCACACACGCACACACACGCGCACGCACACACACACGCACGCACACACACACGCAGGCACATACACATGAACGCGCACACACACACATACACGCACGCACACACACACACACACACATACAAAAACACACACACACACACACACACACACACACACACACACACACAAATATATATATATACAGTATATATATACATATATATATGTATATAAATATATATATATATATATATATATGTATTTATATGTATATAACATATATATATATATGTATATATACATATCTATATACATATATACAATATATGTATATATACATATCTATATACATATATACAATATATGTATATATATATATATATGTATATATCTATATACATATATATATATATATATGTATATATATATATATATGTATATATATGTATATATATGTATATATATATATATATATATATATATGTATATATATGTATATATATATATATATATATATATATATATATATAACACCGATAAACTAATGAAAAGGTGTCAGTAATTGTATATATCATGACACCCAATATTGAACATACTGTATCTGGGTTGCGTATACTAACGGAAATGGATATACGTTGTTAGTTTCTTCGATCACTTTTTTGGGGGGGCCAGAAGAATTTTCCTCAGTTGAAAGTTCGTTGTTAGCTGGCGGGTTTCCCGCCTGAGCCCATGCAACAACGTGCGGAGCCTTTAAAAGGCACAGCAACTATAATGCTGTGACCCAGGCTCCAGCTGGTGGGGTTCTTCTCCGAATTCGTGCAGGGAAATTAATTTTGCCCTGCATGTATTTTTCGGCTTGAAAGAACGGGACTGAGTCCCTTGGCTCCCTGATAGTCTTTGGCGGCGCAACAATTTGCCACCGCCAGGACACGCACGCACACGCGTAGTGGCCGAGGCTCCGGCTATAAGAAAAATATTTTTCAGCTCCAGCCAAAAGGACTGACCCTATGGCCAATACTACCGCCTCCATATTGTGCGGTGCAGCAAAGCTGCCGCATCTAGAAGAATCTAATGCAGGAGGAACCCACATAGCACCTCGCTGTCGGAGGTCATGTAGCAGGGTCCCTCACTGGCCTTTTATTCGGCGCTAGCTACGCAAGGTCTCCTGCACGAAAATCAAATGATAAGA
>NW_027467710.1:8032319-8099619 GCF_046742065.1 Oratosquilla oratoria
GGTGTTTGTGTGGTTGTGGAATTGGTTGTTAATTGTTGGTTTGTATGTTGGAGTGTATGAATAATTGGGGTAGAGTTTGTGTTTTAGGTTGTGGTTTTTGTTGGGGGTATTGGAGTGGGTTGTATTGGAAGAGTATGTTGTTAGTGGATTTGTTGGGTGTTATATGATTATTGGATGGGGTGGGTTTGTAGTTGGGGAGTTGTGTGATGTGTGGTAGGGAGTGGATTAGTTTAATTTGTGTTGGGTGGGGGTTGTTGATGGTAGAGTTTTATTTATGTTGGTAATTAGGGGAGAAATGATTTGGGGGGGTAATATGTGATTGAGTAGGTTTTGAGTTTTTTTAATTTTTTTAGGGGTATGGATTTGAGGAGGGATGGTGTATGGAAGTTATTTGGTATTTAAAGTTGGAGATGGATGGGTGAGATAATGGTGAGTGGGGAGATGTAGATATGGTTATGTTGGGTGATTGGTTGGGTGAGTATGTGGATGGTGGGTGGAGATAGGTTTTGATGTTTGTATGAAGGAGTTGGTTAGAGTGATTTTTTTTTGGTGTAATTGGGTTGGTTATTTATGTTAGTGTATTGTTTGGGGATATTGTGATTAGGATATTGGTTGTGGAGGTTGATTATGGTTTTGGAGTATAAATGTTTGGGTTTTTGGGGAGTGGGTTATATGTTGGGTTGGATTTTTTTTTGGGGGTTTGGATAGTTTTGTTTTTTTAGTTATGATTGTATATTGGTGGGATGGGTTTTTTTATGGGTTTTAATGATATTAGATGGTATTTGGTTTAGGGTATGGTTTTTTTAAGATTTTGTGTGTGTGATGGGTAGTGGAGTAGATTGTGGTTGGGGTTTTAGTAATTATTGTGGGAAGGTTAATTGTGTTGAGAGTTGTTTGGTTTTGGTAGGGAGGGTTAGTGGTGTGTTGATTTTTTTTTTTTAATGTTGTTGGATGGTTTTTTTTTGTTGGGGTTTTTGGGGGTTGGGTTTTTTTTGTTAAGTTTAATTTTTTTTAGTTTTGGGGTTTTTTTTTGTCGAGTTGATTTAATAAGTTTTGGGGTTTGTGGATTGTGTAGGGTGTGTTGGGGGGGGGTTTTTTGAGTTTTATTTTTGTGGTTGTGGGAGTGAGATTTTGTTGGGTTGTTTTTGGTATTAGTTTGTTGCTGGTGAAAGTGGGGGAGGGGTGTATGGGTGGGTTGAATTTATGTGTTTATTTGGGTGGATTATGATGGGGTATATATAGGAGGAGTTGTTTATGGGTTTTTTTAGGATAGTGGTTGGTGTTTTATGGAATTGGGTAATGGTTGGGGGGAATGTGGGACTTTTGTGGGGTGTTTGGTTGGTGGGAGGGTGGTGGTGAATTGTAGAGTGGATTAGATTAGAATTAGTTTGGAGGTTGTTTGATTTTGGGAATAGAATTAGAGTTTAGATGGGTGTTTGGGATTTGTAAAGTTTGTTGGTATTTGTGTGTGTTGAGGATGATGGGTTGGGTTTGATTGGTAGAGAGTTGTTGGTTTGGAATTGGTTGGGGGGGGGGGATTTTAGTATGGTTTTGTGTATGTAGGATTAGTAGGGAAGTATTATTTTTATTGGTTTTTTTTTTGTTGGTTTTAAAGTTTTTTATTTATTAATTTGTGGGATTTATTAGTAATGAGGGGGTTGTTTTTTGGTTTTTAGTTAGTAATAATTGTTGGTTTTTTTGGATTGGGGGTAGGGATTGAGGTGTTTTTTTAATGGATTGGTTAATTGGGTGGATATGGTTTGTGGTTATGTTTTTTTGTGATTTTGTGAAGATATGGTAGGAGGTTTATTTGTAGTTATATATGGTTTGGTGATTTTGTTGTGGTGTTTGATGTGTGTGGAAGATGTTTGTGTTGTTAGGTAATTTGTGGAAGGATTGTTTTTGTTTATGGATGGGTGTTTTTTTTTATTAATTATGTGGGGGTTTGGTTTGAGTTTTTGTTAAGTGAGTGGTGCATGGTGAGAGTAGGAGGAAAGTTTTTGTATTTTTTTGGGTGGTTTGTGGTTTTGGGTTTTGGATGGGGGGAGTTTGTGAGGTGATATGTTTGTGTGAGTGGTTGAATTATATTAGGTTTATTTATGGGTTTGTTTTATTGGGAGTTGGGGTGTGGGGAGTATTGGTTAGTTAGGATTGTGTTTAAGATATTTGGGTTTGATAATGATTGATGAGAGTTGATTGGTTGATTTTTTTGGATGGAGTTGTTTTGGTTAGGTATGTGTTGGGGTGGTGTGGTAGTATTGTTGTTGTAAAAGGTGTTGGAGGGAGGATTGTTTTTTGTGTTGGGGTGGTTTTATTATTGATGGTTGTGTAGGGTGTGGTTTTATGGGTTTTTTTAGTAGGTTGTTATTGTTTTGTGTTTTGGTTTTTTTTGGGTATTGTAGGGATTTGTGTTTTTGGTGAGTGTTTTTATTTGGTTTGGGGAGTGTGTGTATGGAGATATTGGTAGGTTTTTTTTTTTGATTTAGTTGGGTTTGGAGGGAATTGGGGTGTGTGGGTTAGGAATTTGGGTTGTGGGGTTTGGTTATTAGGTGATTGGGTTAGTTGATTTTTGGGTTGTTTAGTGAGTGTTGGGTGTGATTAGGGTTTGGTTGGTTTGTTGGGGTGTGTGGGGGGGAGTGTATTTTTGTTGTGGAGATGTGAGGTTATGATTTTTGTTTAGTTGATTTTGGTTGGTGGATTGTGAAATTTAGGTAGGGTTTATATTGTTTTTAGTTTGTTTGGGTTGTATTGTTATTGGATGATTGATTTTTTGTGGATTGTTGGTTGAATGATTGTTATGTAGGGGGGATTTGTGTTTGTTTATTTTTGTTGTGTTGTATTGTGGGGAAAAGTGTTATTTTAATTGTTTGATTTTAGTGTTGTTGGTTTGAGATGAAATTAGGGGTGGATTGGTTTTTTGTGGAATGGGGTAGAAGTGTTTTATTTTGGTTGTGGGGGATTTTTGGGTTTTTTTTGGTGGTGGTTGTGAATGGTGGGGTGAGGGGGGGGGAAAAGTTGGATGGTATTTTTGGTGGTTTGGTATTGAATGGAATTGGGGTGGGGGGGTTGTTTGTTGGAGTTAGTATTTTGGGGAATGTTTATTGATTTAATAATTGGATGTTATTGGAGGTATGTTGGTTTGGTTGAGGGAGATTTAATTATGATTGTATTGTGGAGGGAGTTTTGATTGGGTATATAATGTGATTGGTTTTAGGTTTGTTTATTGAGTGGGATGTGTGATTGATTGTTTTTTGGTGGATGGTGGGAGTTGTGAATTGGGATTGGTGGGGAAGGTTTTATATTGAGAGTAAGTGTTGTGTTGGTTGTTTGTGTTTTTTTTTTTTTGATGGGTTTGTTTATGATTTTTGGTGTTGTAGATGAAGTGGTGGTTTGTGATTTTTGTTGTTGGGATGGTGGGGGGGATGGAAGTTGAGGTTTGAGTAGGGGTAGGTTGATGGTTGTTGTTTTTAGTGGGAGTTGGGTTGTATTATTTTGGGGGTGATTATTGGTTGGTGGGGTTTGTTAGAGTTATTTGTATATGGGTTGTTATTGTAGGGTTTATAGTGGTTTTGGTTTTGTGTTTTAGTGATTTGATTGATTGTTGAGTTGGGTTGGGGTTGTGGTTGTAATTTTAGGGTTGTTATTTATTTTTTGTATTTTGGGGGGGGTGTTGTTGTTGTTTTGTTGGTGTTTTAGTTTGATTGGTTGTTTTTGGGTGTTATGGGAGAGGGTTTGTTTTTTATTGAGGGTAGTTAATTTGTTTTGTTTGTGTTTTTTTTTGTGGGGGTGTGGGTTTTTTGTTTGGGATAGGGGAGGTGGTAGATTTTAATTTGGGTATGGGGGGTTGTTTGGTTGATTAATAGTTGGGGATTGGTTTGGGTGGTTATGGTTTTAGAAGTTGTTGGGGGAAGGGGGTTGGTTTTTGGATTGTTTTTGGTTTTTTGTTGAATTTTTGGGGGGGGTGATTGAGTGAGTTTTTGTGTGGAGTAGAGGGGGGGGTTGTTGTTGGGGGGGGTTGGTGGTGGGTGTGATTGATTGTGTTTTTATTGTTTTTAGGTTGGTATTTTATTGTTTAATTTTAGGGGGATTTGTGTGGTTTGGTTTTTTGTGATAGTTTATGGAGGGTGGGGTTGGGGGGTGAGGGAGTTAGTGTTGGGATTGGTAGGGTTTTTTTGGTTGGGATGGATAGTGTGTTGTTGGGGGGGAGGGTTTGATTATGGTTTTTGTGGTGAGGGGGGTAGGTGTGTTTATTAATTTGTTGGGTTTTTTGTTTTTGTTTTTTGGGGTGTGGTTATAATGGAATATTTGTTTTTGTTTTGAGTTTGGGTGATAAATTATAGTGAATGTGTGGTGTTAGGGTAGGGATGTCTGTTTTGTGGGGGGGGTGGTGTTTTTTTTGGGAGTTTATGGGGAATTTTTTTTTATTTTTGTGGTATGTTAGTTTGTTTGTGGTGGGTTATGGTTTGAATGTTGGTTTTGTTTTTGTTTGGGTGGTTGGGGTGGATTGGGTTTTGGGGGTATTAGTGTGAATGGTTTGTTATATTTTTGTTGGGATTTTTTAGTTTGTTGTGGTTTTTTTAGGGAGTATTTGGTTTTTTAGTGAGAAGTTTTTATAATTTGTTTTTGGGTATATTTTGAGGTTGGATTGAGGGTTATTGTTTGATTGGTTGTTTTTTAGGTGGTTTAGATGGATTGGGGTGGTGGGTTGATATGGGGGATTGTTTTTTGTTGGTGGGGTTGGTGGGGGTTTTTTTGGGGTTGGTTTTGTGTTGGATATTGGAGTTTGGTTATGGATGGTGTTTTGTTGTTTTTTTTTGAGTGTTTTTGGGTTATTTTAAATTTTGTTTGTTTGTGATTAGGTGTAAATGTGATTTGGGGGAGTATGTTGATTTGGAATTGTAAATTGGGGGTATTTGGTTTTTGCGGGGATTTATTTGTGTGTATTGGTGTTATGTTAACTTAAATTCTGTTGAAGTGTGTTTGGTTTGGTGCTAAGGTATAAATGGTTTAAGGTAAGGTTGTTTTTATTGTTGTTGATTGGATATATTTTTTTTTTTTGTTTTTTGTGATGTGTGGGTGGGATGGGGGTTGTTTTGTGTGGTTTTGGATAGATATAAATTAATATGTGTTTGTGTTTGAGGATGTTTGGGGTTTGTTTTGGGGGTTGGGGTTTTTGGTTTATGTAGGTTGAATTTTTAGTTTTTTTTGTTATGGGTTTGGTGTTGGTGGTTTTTTTTTGAGGGAGTGTTTAGTTAATAGGGTTTGGATGGTTGTGGAGAAGGGAAGAGGGTTTTTGAGTTTGAGGGGTAGGAGTTGTAGGTTGGTTGTATTTTTGGGTGGGGGGTTGGTCTGGTAGTTAGGTTGGTTTTAATATTTGGGGTTTGTTTTGGATTTGGGGATTTGTAGGTTAGGGTAGAATTTTGGTGTGTGTTGTAAGGAGGTTTTTTGTTTTGGTGGAGATGGGAAAATGGGTTGTGGTTGGGTTATGGGGGGTTGGGGAGAAACTATTTATGGTGGTTGGGTTAAGTTGGTGTGAGGTTGGGGTGTATGGGTTTGGATTGTTGGTTTTTGTTGTGGTGGGATATTTGTATGTGGGGTTTTTTGGTTTAGGTTGGGTGTAGTGGGGGATTGTTATTGGGTGGTGTGGTATGGTGGGAAGATGGGAAGGGGGGGGGAGGGGTTTGATTAGTTTTGTGTGGGGGGGGGTGGTGGTGTAGTTTGGTTGGTTTGGTGGGTGGTGGGGGATAAATAGTTTGGTTGTGTGGTTGTGTGATATTGGTTTGGGTTTTTGGGTGTGGGGGTTTGAGGTGTTGGGGGGGGTTTTTTTAGTATTGAGGGTGGATGGTTGTTGTTGTAGGGGTGGTGGGGGGGGTTGGGGGGGGGGTTGGGTTGGGGGGATTGGTGGTGTGTGGGTTGTGTGGGGGGTGTGGGGTTTTTTTTTTGGTTTGGTAGGCAGGTTGGGTGTTGTTTGTTGGGATTTTTGTGGTGTGGGTGTTTGTTGATTATTTTTGTTTTTTTTTTAGTTTTTGTTGGATTTGGGTGGTAAGATGATGGGTTGTTTGTGTGGTTTTTATGAGGGGTTTGTGATGTTGGGTGGTATGGGGGTGTGATGGTTTTGTGGTTGAGAGGTATTGGATGGGGATATGGAAATTGATTGTTGGGTGGGAGGGTTTTGGAGGGTTTTGGTGTTGGAGAGTTGGGTTTTGGATAGTAATTTGGAAGGAGTTAGGGAATGATAGGGGGGAAATAGTGTAGAGGAGTTATGTAGGGGTTTGAAGAAGTGGATTGAGGGGAAAGGAAAGATTATGGGGAAAAGGGATGGGAAGGGGTAGGTGAGTAGGGGGTGGTAAAGGGGGGTTTTGGGGGTTGTGGGTGGGTTTGTGTGTATGGAGTGTGTGGAAAGGAAGTTGTTGGGTATGGAAGGTTTTTGTTTGGATTTGTGTTTGTTGGTGTGAAGGATTGGTTGAGGTTAGGTTTGTGGTGGGGTAGGGTGGGTATAAGGGATAGGAGGGTGGTATATAAATGGTTTTTATTGGTAGGTTTTGGTGGGGGGTGGTTTGGGGAGGGTTTGTGGTGATTTGTGTTGGATGAGGAGGATGATTGGATGGTTGAGTTTAGTTGGGTGTGGTATCATATCCTATATGAAGAGAGTATATTGGTGGTGTGTGGGTTGTGTGGTGGTGTGTAATGTGAGTTACATTTTGTGGGTGATAGTGCGAGAGAGCAAGTGAAGTATAGAGTGAGAGTGAGAGTATTATTAGTATGGGTTGGTTTGGGGTAGGGTGGGTATATAGATATACTTTGTGGGTGGTTTGTTATTTTTGTTATATGGGTGTTTTTGGTGAGTGGGTGTTGTGTTGTGGTTGGTTGGGGTGGTATGGGGGGGGTGGTTGTGATTTTTTTTTATTTGTGTGTGGAATGTGTGATGGGTGGTGGTAGTGGGGTGGGTTGGTGGGAGTATGATGTTTTGGGTGGGGGTTTTTGGGGTGGTTTGGGGTGGATTGTGGGGTGTTGTTGGGTTTTGGGTGGGGGTGGTGGGGGGGTGGTTGGGTGTGTGGGTTTTTGGTGTTTGTTGTGTTGGGGGTTTGGGGGTTGGTGGTTGGGGTTGTTGGTGGTGGTGTTGTGGGGGGGGGTGGGGGGGGTGGGGTGGTGTGTGTGGGGTTTAGTTTGGGGGGTTGGTGGGTTGTGTGTGGGGGGTGGGGGGGTGGGGGGTGTGTGGGGGGGTGGGGGTTGTGGGGGTTGTGGTGTGTTTGGGTGGTAGTTGTGTTTGGTTGTGTTGGGGTTTTGGGTGGGTTAGTTGGTTGTTTAGGTTGATGGGGTAGGGGGGGATTTTGTTTGAGGGGTTGTAGGGTGTGGTTAGTGATGGAAGGGTGATGATTGAGGGGTGAAGGTGGGGGTATGGTTGTTGGTTGTGGTGAGTAATGTGGTGGATTGGTTATTGTGGTTTGTTTATTTGGAGAATGTGTGTGTTTGTAGGGGTTGGATGGTTGTGTGGTGGTGAGATTGAGTGGAGGGGTTGTAGTGGATGGTATGTGTGGTGTGGGATTTGGTTGGATGGGAATGTGGGGTTTTTGGTTTTGTTGTGATTGGTTGGTAGGTTATGTATGGGTGGTGGTTAGTGGGGGGGTTGTAGGTGGTTGGATGATGGGTAATGGTTGTGTATAGGATGTTGGTGGTTTGAGGAGTTGTTGAATGGGATAGTTTTTGAGGGTGTATTGATTATTTAGTGTTTGGAAGGGTGTGTATGGTGGAGTGATGATGGGAGGGGTTGGGGGTGAGTTTGTTAGGAGTAGGGTATGGGGTTGGGAGGGGAGGTATTGGGTTGTGGTTGGAGGTTATTGGTTTTTGTTGTTATGGTGGGGAGATTGTGTTGAATATTTGTGATATGGTTATTGATTTGGATTGGTAAAGGGAGGTTATTTTTGGAAGGGATTGGTGTTTGGGGGGAGTGGGTTTGGTGAAATGGAGGTTGGGAATTGGTGGGGAAAGTTGTTGGGGGTTTTTGATGTGGAAATTTAGGGGGATTTTGGGAGTTTTTTTATTTTGTAGGGTTTTTTTGATGAAGGGTGGGGGGTTTTGTGGAGGGGGGTTTTGTTGGGGGTTTTATTTGTAATTTTTTGGGTAGGATTGTAAGTTAAATTTTGTGGGGGGTTGGGTTTTTGTGGGGTGGGTTGTTATGGGAGAGGGGAAGGTTTGAGTTGGGGTAAGTGTTTGTTTTGGTTTTTTTGTTTTGTTATTTATTTTTTTGTAGAGGTATATGTGGGTGGAGGAGCGTGAGCATACGTTGACACGGGTCTTGGCACAATGTAATTTGTGGGTTGGGGAGGTGGGTGGGTTAGTTAGTTTATATTGGTTATGAGTTTGTAATGGGGTGTGGGGATGGAAGTTAAGGGTGATGGGGGTTTAATTTTTGGGTTGATAGTTTTGGAGGTTTATTGAAGGTTTGATGTGATTGTGGTGTGTATTTGGTGTTTTTTTTTTATGTGTTATTTTTGTTTATTTTAGTTTTTGATTGTTTTTTATTAAAAACTTCTCAATACTCAATGATGGATGTGTAAGTTGTGTTAAAAGATTACTTTTCAACAAATGATATTTTAATGTCAGCAGGATTTCAAGTTGCTAATGCAATTCAAGGCGTAGCTGGAGATTTTGATGGTCTCTTTACAGACAAAGAAGGAATTCCAACAAAGTATGCAGATACAACAGATAAAGCATTTATACTACTTGATGATTCAATGCTTTCAACAATTTATCAAAATGTTGCTTCGGTTTCATTTGCTGCTGAAGGTGCTGGTTATTTAGCAGCACAGCTATCTTATGGCTACACAATATATGATTCAGCTATCAATAATAAAAAAACTCCAAATATTGTAATGTGGGGTGGGAAAGCATTCCCAACTGTCTATAATTATATGTCAGGATTTGCACAAGGAATAACTGAACTTAATAAAAAATACTCAGGTAAAGAAATACATGGATTTGTACTTCCTGAAGTTACATTATGATCTGGTGGATTAGATTCTTCTGATGTAATGGATAATACTAATATTTACGGAGGCGACACACAAAGTGATGCCGCTGGCACTAATGCTGATAAAACTTGATACTCAGGTGGTTTTGCTGCAAACCCTTCCGTTGGAGATGGCTCAATTGCTAAGATAAAAACTGACAATGCAATAAAAAGTAATGCGTCAATTGTGTTCCCAATTGCTGGAGGAAATACTTCAATTGCCGAATCAGAATTAAGTAATGCCCAAGTTGGAACAACAACAAAGCTAATTGGTGTTGATACTGACGCTACAATCTCTTCATCAAAAGATGAATTATATTTAGCATCAGCACAAAAGAATCTTGTGGATGGAGCAATAATTTCTCTATGAGGCATGGATGATTATGATAATGATGGTATTAGAAACTTTGAAGATAAAGATAATAAAAATGACCCCTTAGAAGAAAAAAACAGACAAATTTTAAAAGATTGACGGGATGTTGAAGTTGAAAAAGGCTTACAACTTGAAGGAACACTAACAAACGGAGGAGTTAAGGTAATATTTGGTTCAGACACATCTTCAGGCGGAAACGTCGCGCTAACAAAGGCTTTAGAATGATTTGGTAAAAACGAAAATGACTTAAAGAAATATATAGAGGAAATATCTAATACAGCAGGAGAAATTAAAAACAACGATTCTAATTTTACTAATGTAATCTAGGAGTTTAATTAAATACTTAACACACATTATAATAATGTGTGTTTTTTATTTACTTAGTTATAATTAAGATAATGAAAATATTAGATACGCATGCACATGTATTATCAACTTCATACAAAGATGAACTAGATAATGTTATTAAGAAAGTTTATGAAGAGAATGTTATTGCATTCAACATTTCTTTTGACATTAAGAGTTCAAAAGAAGCTTTATCTTTGTATGAAGATAATAAATATTTAATACCGGTTATAGGATTTCACCCATCTGATATTAAGGGGTGAAATAAAAACAAGTTAAATGAGATAGAAAAGTTGATTAATGATGATGTTGCTGCCATAGGCGAAATAGGATTAGACTATCACTATGAAGGGTTTGACAAAGAAGAGCAAACAAAGGCATTTGTTGACCAAATTGAACTTGCTATTAAATATAATCTTCCTATTGTCATTCACACAAGAGATTCACTAGAAGACTGTTATGAAATAATTAAGAATTATCCAGAGGAAAAATTCTTACTTCATTCATGATCTGGCGATGTTGAAATGACTAAGAAATATATGTCAATATCTGATAACATTTACTTCTCATACAATGGAATCATAACTTTTAAAAATGCAACAATGCAAAGAGAAGTTATTAAAGAAATAAGATTAGATAGATTAATGTTTGAAACAGACTGTCCTTATCTTTCACCAACGCCATATAGAGGAACAACTAATTACCCATGAAGAGTTAAGGAAGTTATTGAATTTGCTGCCAATCATTTGGGCATTGCATTTGATGAATTAAATGTAAATAACAATAAAGTGGCATTAGACTTTTATAATATAGATAAGGAGCAAATAAATTAATGGAAGCAAAAAAAGTATTAGGACAGAATTTTCTTATAGACCAAAATAAAATAACCGCCATTATAAATTCAATACCAAATATAGAGACATCTACAATAGTAGAGGTTGGACCTGGAAGAGGAGCAATTACTAAACCATTAGTAGAAAAAGCAAAGAATGTTATTGCCATTGAAATAGATAAGGATATGATTTATATTCTTGAAAATACAATTCCAAAGAAGAATTTTAAATTAATCAATCAGGATATACTAGAAACAAATTGAGATGCTATTCTAGGTGATGAAAAGAATATTCAATTCGTTTCAAACCTACCTTATTACATTTCAACCAAAATAATGTTTAAGGTTGCATATGATCTTAGATTTGATTCAATGTCAGTAATGCTGCAAAAAGAACTCGTTGATAGAATTTTTGCTAAAAAAAATACTAAACAGTATGGAAGATTGACGGTTGCTATAGGTTCATTATTCAATTTAGAAAAGAAAATTAATGTTCCTGCCGGTTGCTTTAAGCCAAAACCAAATGTTGATTCAGGATTTATAGTTTTAACTAGGAGAGACATTAATTTTGATATTGATGGATATCTAAAATTTATTAAGGCTGCTTTTGCAATGAAAAGAAAAACAATTCTTAACTCATTGAAGAAATCTAATTATGAAAATTCAGAACTAATAGTTAAATATTTTGAAAACAATAATATTAAACTAAACATTAGATCTGAAGAGATTGATATTGACACATTTATTGAAATGTATAAGTTCATAAAAGAAAACCAAGATTAATTCTTGGTTTTTTTCTTTTACTTAGCAGAAGCTTTAATAAAGCCAACAAATAATTTATTAGGGTTTGTTATTTTTGAAGAAAGTTCTGGGTGGAACTGAACAGCGATAAAGAAATCATTATTCTTATTCTCTAATATTTCAACCAACCCAGTTTCAGGATGTTTGCCAGAAGCAATTAATCCACCATTTTTTAATGGTTCTTCATATTTGTTATTGAATTCATATCTATGCCTGTGCCTTTCAAGTATTGATAATTCTTTATAAATGCTATGTGCCAATGTTCCTTCGGTTATAGAACATTCATAATTACCAAGCCTCATTGTTCCGCCAATAACTTTGTCCTTCATATCAGACATGATATCAATTATCTTATTTTTAGCTTTTGGTTCTAATTCACCATGCTTAACATCAAGATTTAATACATTATTAGCAAACTCAAGAGCAACTAATTGCATTCCATAACAAATTCCTAAGAAAGGAACATTGTTTTCCCTTGCGTACTTAATTGCTTTTAGTTTTCCTTCAACTCCAGAAGAACCAAAACCACCAGGAACTAATATTCCGTCATATTTAGACAACTCATCAACATCATAATCTTTTCTGGCGTTTATAAGTTTAAAGTTTAGTTTTATCTTATTATTAATCGAAGCATGTTTTAGCGCTTCAATTATTGATATATACGAATCCATATTATCTACATATTTACCAACAATAGCAATATTTACTTCTTTTTCTAGATTACTTAAATTATCATTAAATTTTTTAAGTTCAACATGGTTGCTGTCTTTTTTGCCAATATTTAATAATTCAGATACTTTATCATCAAATTTTTGATCCTTTAGTACTAATGGAATAGAGTATATTGATGAAGCATCTACAGATTGGAATATATTATCTGTTTGTACATTGGCAAACATGCCAATCTTTTCAATTTCTCTATCACTTAATTCAATTTCTGACCTTGTAACTAAGAAATCAGGCGCAACACCAAGAGACCTCAATAAACTTATAGATCTTTGCATTGGTTTTGTCTTTAATTCTTTACTTACTTTAATATATGGCACATAACCAACATGAATAATTGCTGCATTATTTTTTAACTCAAACTTAATTTGCCTAATTGACTCTGTATAAGCTAGAGATTCAATATCACCAACAGAGCCCCCAACTTCGACTATTAATAAATCATAGCCTTTAGCTACTTCATATATCTTTTCTTTAATTAAGTTAGTAACATGAGGGATAACTTGCACAGTTTTCCCTTCAAAGTGCCCCGCACGCTCTTTTTCAATTATTTCTTGGTAAACTTTTCCAGAAGTAAGAGATGAGCCTTTTGTAAGGTTTTTATTTAAAAATCTCTCATAATGACCTAAATCTAGGTCAGTTTCTCCTCCATCTACAGTCACAAAGACCTCTCCATGCTCAATTGGTGACATTGTTCCTGGATCTACATTAAGATATGGGTCACATTTCATCATTCCTACAGAAATACCTCCATCTTCTAATAATCTTCCTAGTGAAGATGCAATAATTCCTTTTCCAAGTGAAGAAACGACACCACCTGTTACAAATGCTATTTTCATTCTATTTTTTCCTTTCTAAATAAAAAATAGGTCACAAAAGTTGTGACCTATTTATTTGGCTGAAATTACAATATTTTGATTGCTCATTTGATTGTAAATCATATTACTATATTAACATATTTTTAGGAGAAAATCATATATTTAAGGTAATATATATAGAAAAAAATTATATATAATATATAAGTAAGGTATAAAAAAATAATGTTAAATTTAAATAAGGAAAATTCAGTTATATTTGGTCTTTCAACTTCTAAAAAGTTAGCCAATAATGTTGCAAAAATTAGCGGTATTGAATTAGGTGAAATCAAAACATCTCAATTTGCAGACGGTGAAATTTTTGTAGAATCTCAATCTTCAGTGAGAAATAAAACTGTATTTATCATACAATCAACTCATAAACCTACAAACGACAATTTAATGGAGTTATTATTGGTGATTGATGCATTAAAAAGATCCTCAGTTGGTGAAGTTAATGTAATCATTCCTTATTTTGGATATGCAAGACAAGATAGAAAACAGGAAGGAAGACAAGCTATTTCAGCAAAATTAGTTGCTAATATGCTTACTACTGCTGGTGCAGATAGAATAATCACATTTGATATTCACTCTGAACAAATAGTTGGGTTCTTCGATATGCCTGTCGATAACTTAAAAGCATATGGATTAATTGCTAAATCAATAAATGACTTAGCAATAGAAAATTTAGCAATAGTTTCACCTGACCATGGAGGAGTTTCTAGAGCAAGAGCACTTGCTAAAATATTAGATAGCCCATTGGCAGTTATAGATAAAAGAAGAACAGGGCATAATAATGCCGAATCAATGTTTATTCTTGGAGATGTCCAAGATAAAAATGTAATTATCTATGATGACATGGTTGATACAGGTGGAACAGTTGTTTCTGCTGTAGACATTCTTAAGGAAAATGGAGCTAAAGATGTTTACTTAGCTGTAACTCATGGTGTTTTATCTGCTAAAGATGGAAAAAAAAGCCACTGATAAGCTAAAAGAAGCAGGAATAAAAAAAATAATTACAACAAATTCAATAAACAATAGTGAAGAAGGGGGTTTCATTCACCAAATTGATCTTGCTGAAGCAATAGCTGGAACAATTACAAACCACATTAATAATGAATCGATTACGGCACATTTCATTACAATGTACAATACAAATTTATAAAGAAAGAGGAAATAAAATGGAAAGAGAATTAACAAATATTATAATTAAAATAAAAGTTGCTAAAGGCGAAGCAAATAAAGTAGATTTAACAAAATTAATACTACACAACTTAGAAGGTGTAGAGTACAGAGTTGCAGAAACTCCAAAAGGAATGGTTGAAAAACCAGGTGTTAAATTTATTGAACTACTTTATGTTGATAAAAACACTAAATACAGCAATGTTAAAATTACTTCACCAACATTATCAAATGATATTTTATTAGGAAATATTCATATTGCTGCTGCAGAAGCTAAAAAAGAAGCTGCAGAAGCCAAAAAAGAAGTTAATAAAGAAAAAGCTGCCTTGAAAGCCAAAAAAGCTGAGGAAAAAGCTGCAGAAAAAGAAGCTGCATTAGCTGCCAAAGATACTCCTGAAGCATTAGCAGAAAGAGAAGCCAAAAAAGCAAGAATCAAAGCCGAAAAAGAAGAAGCTGCAAAAATCAAAGCTAAGCAAAAAGCTGAAAAACAAGCTGTCAAAGAAGAAGCTGCAAGAATTAAAGCAGAAGAAAAGGCAGCTGCATTAGCTGCCAAAGATACTCCTGAAGCATTAGCAGAAAGAGAAGCAGAAGAAGCAAGAATCAAAGCTAAAAAAGAAAAAGCTGCAAAAATTAAAGCAGAAGAAAAAGCCGAAAAAGCAAGAATCAAAGCTGAAAAAAAAGCTGAAAAACAAGCTGCCAAAGAAGAAGCTGCAAGAATTAAAGCAGAAGAAAAGGCAGCTGCATTTGCTGCTATAAATACTCCTGAAGCAATAGCTGAAAAAGAAGCAGAAGAAGCAAGAATCAAAGCTGAAAAAGAAGAAGCTGCAAGAATTAAAGCAGAAGAAAAAGCCGAAAAAGCAAGAATCAAAGCTGAACAAAAAGCTGAAAAACAAGCTGCCAAAGAAGAAGCTGCAAGAATTAAACCAGAAGAAAAAGCAGAATTAGAATCCGAAGCAAATGAAATTGTTGAAGAATTAACTGATGAAGAAAAAATTACCTTAACTGAAGAAATAGCAAAAGTAAAACTTAATGATGAAATTGAAGAAGTTAAATCTAATGATGAATTAGAAGTTGAAGATGAAATTGATGATCTAACTCCAATGGAAAAAACTATTAAATCAACAGCTAAAAAAACATACTGATTAATTTATGAAAGAGGAAACTATGCAAGGGATGGAGAAATCGAAGAATTAAAAAATAAAACAGCAAATGAAAGAAAAGAATTAATTGCTGATATTGCTAGAAAAACTGAAGAAGCAGAAGCAGAAATTGAACAACAAAAAGCAGAAGCAAGAAAAGAAATCGAATTAATTAAAGAACAAGCAGCTATTGAAAAAGATAGAGTTGAAAAAGAATTAGCAGATGAAAAAAATAAAATGCTTAAAGAAAGAGAAGCTGCTGCTGCTGAAGCAAAAGCTGAGAAAGAGCAACTAGACAAACAAATCGCTGTTGAAAAAGAAAAAGCAGAACAAGAATTAAAAGAAGCAAAAGCTAATGGTGAAAGAGTATTAGCAGAGCAAAAAGATGAGTTAGATGCAAAACTAAATGAAGCCCAAAAATTAATTAAAGAAAATGATGAAAAACATGCTTTAATTGAAGAAAACTTAATTAAAGAAAAAGAAGCTGGCATTAAAGCTGCACAAGAACAAGCAGAACAAGAATTAAAAGAAGCAAAAGCTAATGGTGAAAGAGTATTAGCAGAGCAAAAAGATGAGTTAGATGCAAAACTAAATGAAGCCCAAAAATTAATTAAAGAAAATGATGAAAAACATGCTTTAATTGAAGAAAACTTAATTAAAGAAAAAGAAGCTGGCATTAAAGCTGCACAAGAACAAGCAGAAAAGCAATTAGCAGAACAAAAAGATGAGTTAGATGCAAAACTAAATGAAGCCCAAAACTTAATTAAAGAAAATGATGAAAAACATGCTTTAATTGAAGAAAACTTAATTAAAGAAAAAGAAGCTGGCATTAAAGCTGCACAAGAACAAGCAGAAAAGCAATTAGCAGATGAAAAAACAAAAATAGAACAACAAGCTGCTAAAGAAATTGAAGAAGCTAAATCAAAATTAAACGAAAGCAATAAAGAACAAGAAGACTTAAGAGCAAGAGTTAAACAACTTGAAGAGGAAGTCGCTTCTCTTGACAAGAAGAAAAAGATTGCTGAAAAGAAAGCTGAATTATTAGCAGAGATTGAAAAAATAGTTGAACAAGACGACTAGACATTAAAACATTAATAAATTTGTAAAACAATCCAATATCTATTGGGTTGTTTTTTTATTAAAGTATAATTATATTATTATGAAATATACAGACTTTGAATTTGGAAACAATACATTAAAATTTTGAGATGATTCTCAAGTAGAAATAAAAGAATTTAAACCCGAAGGGCAAGATAGGGTTATTAGATTCTTTAGAAAAAAAGGTTTTGGTCAATGAGACAAAGCTGCAAAGATTATATCTAGATCAGGTTTCTCAGGTTTTAGAGAACCGTTTGAAATAGAACCATGAAATCAAATTTTAATCGATGAAGCAAACAAATATGGAACTGCTGTTGATGTTAATAAAGAAGAAGCATTAAGAGGAATGATTTCTGATGATCAAGTTATGAAAGAGACAAGAATGTCAGTTGGTAAAATAATTAATTCCGGGTTAATCTGAGTAGCAAGAGGTCAGATGGTTTGTCATCCTAAATCACTGATATATGGTGAAATAGATGAAATTTGATATGACATTAATACTGACACATACTTTGTCGGTGATACAAAGACTGCATCTACAGTTGATAAGATGACATATTGATATCAATTATCTATTTATATAGAAATACTAAGAGCTTTAAATCCAGATAAAAACATTTCATCTATTGGTGTAATCGATTGAGTAAAGATTAAAAACGAAAAATGAGTTTTTAATAGAAACTTTAATGAGGCATTATGACAAGAATGAATTGGTAAAGAAGTTAAACCAACTGATCCAGTTTATAGAGCTAAATGAAATGAAAAGACGCCAATTCCAGTTGAGGAAACAAATCTCTTAATAAAGAGAGATTTAGAAAGAGACCAAGTAATTAAACAAGCTAAAGAAGATATTGCATTAATTAATAAATATAACATTTCTTCTGTGGATGTATTTAAAGATAAACTTGAAAATGATATAGTCTTTAAAGAAGAAAACAATAAACTTCAAAGTCAATATGAATTTATTAAAAGCAATTTAAAATAATGAAAAAAGAAAACATAACACTACTTCTAAATAGTTGTGATCCTAAATTGAAAAAATCAATTAAGGAAATTTACAAACTTAAAAGTAGTGTTATTTCTTTTAATTGAGAAAAAATATTAATAAGTATTGAAGAATTTAATAATATTAAAGACATTGCCCAAAGACAAATTAATGGTGAAGATGTAACCTTTGATATTGGTTATAGATATTTTAGAAATGAAAGACTTAAATTATCTAAGGGTGTATTTGTGCCACAATATGACACTGAACAAATAATTGATTTAGTCCATAATTTAAAAATTAATGAAGGAAAGGCTTTAGAAATTGGAAGCGGAACAGGCGCAATTTCAATCTCTCTTGCTAATGAAACATCACTTGAAGTTACATCATTAGATATTAATGAACAAGCAACATCTCTTGCTAAAGAGAATGACATCAATGGTAAGGTAGAATTTGTAAATGAAGACTTCTTTAAATACAAACCTAACATCAAATATGACTTGTTAATTTCTAATCCACCCTATATTGATATTGAGGACAAAGAGGTTGATGAATGAGTTATTGAAAACCAACCTCATGAAGCACTTTATGCTCAAAAAAATGGATTAGAATTTTACATTTCATTTTTTAATAGAGCAGAGGAACTATTATCTAGTGAAGCGTATATAATAGTAGAGATAGGATATTCACAAGCATACAATATAGTAGAACTTGCTAAGAAAATATCAAACAAAGTTGAGGTGATAAAAGACTATTCTGGGTTAGATAGATTTATAGTCATAAGATATGAAAACAATAGAACAGATTAACAATAATGAAGTTGTTGGTTTTCCAACAGACACTGTTTTTGGACTGGTTGCTAAACTTAATAAAGATAACATATCTAAAATCAATAATTTAAAAGGAAGAGATAGTGACCAACCATTGCAAATTTTATTTGAATCATTAGATAAAGCAAAAGAAGTTATCAAAGATGATGGATTTGTACTTGATTATTTAATAAAAAATTATGAATCAAATACTTCATATATTGTTAATGCAAAAGAAGAGTTTATAAATAAATTTTTAACTAAGGGATTCAACGGAACATTAATGTTTAGAATACCTACTGGAGAAATTAATGAATTAATAAAAGTCACTGGACCATTATTCGCAACATCTGCGAACAAACATGGTGAAGAACCATTGAATTCTTCTAAACAAGTTAAAAATGAATTTAATATAAACGTGTTTGATGGGAAGCAAACAAAAGGAAAACCATCTAAAATAATTTCTCTATTAAATAAAGAGAAAAAAATAATAAGGAAGTAATAAAATGAAAGATATAAAAGTATGAGAGGCTATTAAAACTGAACAAGAAAGACAAGACAATCACATTGAACTAATTGCATCAGAAAACTTTGTTTCACAAGAAGTTCTTAAAGCAAATGGATCAATATTAACAAACAAATATGCAGAAGGATACCCATCAAAAAGATATTATGGTGGGTGCGAGAATGTTGATGTTGTAGAACAATTAGCTATTGATAGAATAAAAGAATTATTCAATGCAAAATATGCAAACGTGCAAACGCATGCTGGATCACAAGCTAACTGATCAGCATATAATGCTGTATTAAAACCAGGGTCAAAAATATTAGGTATGGCACTAGATGCTGGTGGACACTTAACTCATGGTTTCCATGTTTCATCAACAAGTAAGTATTTTGAAGCAGAATCATACGGTGTCAGACAAGATACTCATTTAATTGACTTTGATGAAGTCAGAAAAAAAGCAATCGAATTTAAACCAGAATTAATTATTTGTGGTGCATCAGCATATTCAAGAGTTATTGACTTTAAAAAATTTAGAGAAATAGCAGATGAAGTTGGGGCATTACTATTAGCAGATGTTGCCCACATTGCAGGATTAATAGTTGCAGGTTTACACCCGAACCCACTTGATTATGGGGTTGATATTGTAACTTCAACAACACACAAGACACTTAGAGGTTCAAGAGGTGGAATCATTTTAACTAATGATGAAGAAATTGCAACTAAGATTGATAAATCAGTATTCCCAGGTACACAAGGCGGACCATTAATGAATCAGATTGCAGGTAAAGCAGTTGCCTTCTTTGAAGCCCTACAACCTGAATTTAAGACTTACCAAGAACAAGTAATAAAGAATGCAAAGGCATTTGCAAATAGATTATTACAACTTGGTTATGAATTAGTTTCTGGTGGAACTGACAATCATTTAGTTTTAGTAAATGTTAAAAAATCATTTGGAATTACAGGACAAGAAGCAGAAGATGTATTGCATAAGATAAATATTACATTAAATAAAAACACAGTTCCTTTTGATGAAGAATCACCAAGAGTAACATCTGGAATTAGGATTGGAACCCCTGCTATGACAACTAAAGGTTGAGTTGAATCAGACTTTATTGAATTAGCAGATATTATGATTGACGTTTTAAATGACGCCAACAATGAAGATGTAATTGCATCTAATAAAGAAAAAATAATCGCCTTAAATAACAAGGCAACTAAGGAAGTTAAATAAGATAAAGAGCTTTTTGCTCTTTTCTTTTTATACTATAATTAAAACAAGGAGTATATTATGAAAAACGTAACAGTAATAAAACACCCGTTAATTTCACATAAATTAACACACATTAGAAGAAAAGAAACAACTTCAAAAGAGTTTAAAGAATATCTTGATGAGATAACAAGATTGATGGCTTATGAAGTATTAAAAGATATCAAACTTGAAGAAGTTGAAATTGAAACACCAATAGCAAAAACAATTGGTCATAAAATATCTGAAAAGGTAAATCTATATCCAATTCTTAGAGCTGGACAAGGTATGGTTGAAGGATTCACCACAACAATACCTTCAGCAAGAGTTGGACACATTGGAATGTATAGAGATGAAAAAACTCTTCAACCAGTTGAATACTTATTTAAGTATCCAAAAGATACAGAGAAAGATACGTATAACATAATTATTGATCCAATGCTTGCTACTGGTGGTTCAGCCATTGCAGCAATTGACAAACTTAAAGAAAAGGGAATAGAAAACCTTAAGTTTGTTGCCTTATTGGGTTCACAGGCTGCTATTGATGCAATAACTTCAAAACACCCTGATGTAGAAATATTCATTTCTGCAATTGATCCAGAGCTGAATGAAAAAGGATATATTGTTCCAGGTCTAGGGGACGCCGGCGACAGAATATTTGGGACTAAATAATTTAGCGTTGCTAAGTTATTTTCTTTGTATTCCCTTTTAATGTTAATATTATATTAATATGGCACATAAAATTAACGTGAATAAACATTATTCAGTATTAAAGAAATCTGAAGATATAGCATTTGAAGTTTTAGATCTTGTAAAGCAAGAAAGGTTTTTAAATGCAACTCCTCAAAACTTAAAAGAATTTACAAAAGATTTTAAAAACAGAGTTAAAAACGGCGAAAGTCTTGATTCAATTATGCCTGAGGCATTTGCTGCTGCCTATAGAGCTGTTGATTTAATTTATGGAATTAATTTATACAAGGTTCAAATTATGGGTGGTTATGCATTACATAAAGGTGATGTAGCAGAAATGAGAACCGGAGAAGGTAAAACATTAACTGCTATATTACCAGCTTATCTTAATGCTTTAACTGGACTTGGAGTTCATATTATTACAGTTAATGAATATCTTTCAACTCGTGATGCATTAAATACAGGTAGAGTGTTTACTTTATTAGGTCTAACAACTGGTTCAGTTATTAATGAACAATCTCCTGAAGAGAAAAAAGCTGAGTATGCTAAAGATATTACTTATATTACAAACTCAGAAGTTGGATTTGATTATCTAAAAGATAATCTTGTTAAAGATATTAATCAAAAAACACAAAGACCATTTAACTATGCAATAGTCGATGAGGTTGATTCTATTTTAATTGATGAAGCAAGAACACCATTGATTATTTCTGGAGGATCAGATGCTTCAGAAGATGAATATATTCAAGCTGATGATTTAATATTGAAACTTGTTGAAGGAGACTTTGAGTTTGATAAAGAATCAAATCAAGCTTTCTTAACTCCACAAGGTGCCCAATTTATTGAGAAGGAATTAAAAATAAATAATTTATATTCATATGAAAATTCAGAATTAGTACATAGAATTCATAATGCACTTCAAGCACATAATAGATTTATTGAAGGTGTTGATTATACAGTTAAAGGCGATGAGATTGTACTTATAGATATCTTTACAGGTAGATTCCTTGAAGGAAGGCAATATTCAAATGGTTTAAACCAAGCAATTGAAGCTAAAGAAAGAATAAAAATAAAACCTGAAACCAAAGTATTTGCTTCTATTACATATCAAAACTTATTTAGAATGTATAAGAAGCTTTCTGGTATGTCTGGAACAGCAGTTCCTGAAGAGGAAGAACTAACAGCAGTTTATAATATGAGAGTTATTCCAATCCCTACCAATAAACCAGTAATAAGAATTGATAAACCAGATTTAATTTTCTCTACGTCAAGTGTTAAATTCCAAAAGGTAGTTGAAATGATTGAAGAAGTTCATAAAACAAGACAACCAATACTAGTTGGTACAAGATCAGTTGCAGATTCTGAAACAGTTTCTAAACTACTCCAAGATAAGAAAATTAAACATGAAGTTCTTAATGCTAAAAATCATTCAAGAGAAGCAGAAATAATTGCTTCTGCTGGTGAACTTGATGCTATTACAATCTCAACTAATATGGCTGGTCGTGGGACCGATATTAAACTTGGGGAAGGTGTAAGAGAACTAGGCGGATTATATGTTATTGGAACTGAAAGGCATGAATCAAGACGTATTGATGACCAGCTAAGAGGTAGATCAGGAAGACAAGGGGACGTTGGTGTTTCTCAATTCTTAGTTTCATTAGATGATGAAATTTTACAAAGAGCAGGTTTAAAGAAAATTCAAAAATGAATGAACTCTTTAGATGAAAGTCCAATAGAATCTAAAATGGTTGCAAAATCATTGACAACAGCCCAAAAGAAACTAGAAGGATTAAACTATGATTCAAGAAAATCAATAATTGAATATGATGATGTATTGAATCAACAAAGACTTTTAACTTATAAACAAAGAGATATTATTTTATCATCTAAGAACACGGAAGCAATTGTTGAAAAAATGATTTCTGGATTTGTAGCATCAATTGCTGAACATGAAACAGCCTTCAATGGTACAAAATTCTCTTCAGTTAAGTTTATTGAAACTGTAAATATAAACATTAAAGGTTTAAATATGCAGATTATAGATGTTAACAAAGAAGAAGCAATAAAAGTTGTGACTAAAAAATTATTAGCAGAATTTAAAAATGGATTTAAAGATATGGATCAATCTCAAAAGGATAAACAATTTAAATCAGTCATGTTGTATGCATTGGATTCATCATGACAAGAACAAATCGAAAGATTGACAAGACTTAAAACAGGAATCAGATATAGACAATATGCACAAAAGAACCCTGTTCAAGCATATGTATTAGAAGCAGACAAACTATTTACTTTCTATAAGAATGAAATTCAACAAAAAACTTCATTAATTTTAATAAGGGGCGTTTTTAAAGAAGAAGTAGAAGAAATACTTGTTGAAGAAAAAGCAAGAGATGTAAAAGAAATTTTGGTTAAATAAAACTAAAATATATTATCAAGATATCCAACAATAAGAAAACATGAGCAATCATGTTTTTCTTATAGAAAAAATTATTTTACATATAACTTTTATGTATAATACATATAACATGAAATGTAATGAAGAGAAAGCTGGAATTGCTGCTGAGAGAATAGTTATAAGAAAACTATTAACTAAGTCTTTGAATAAATTAGAGGCAATGTTAAAAGAAAATCCAAAAATGAAGGAGAGATATATTATCTCTTCTTATGTTTATTTCCGTAAGAGAGATAAAGTTTCTAGTTTAAAACATCCTTTATTGTTTGAAAATATGAATAATTTTAAGGCTGCAGTTAAATCAGCCAAAAATGACGATCCTTATTTTGAAGTATTTGACATGTGTATAAATGCTTCTGAGAAAAAAGAAAATGCAGTTGAATTTAAAAAGCAGGTTGCAGATTTTATAAATAAAAAGATAGAGGAAAATAATTTTTCATTAAGATCTATTACTGAAGCTGCAGAAATTAAATATTCCAACGCTTATAACTTTTTGAATAAGAAAAAGTATTCAGATATTTCAGCAAAAAACACACACAAATTATTGTGGATAACAATTGCTAAAACAGAAGGCTGAACAAAAGATGATGCCTATAAAAAACATAAGGAAAAATTTGCAACTTTAGAAAAACATTGATCTATTGATGTAGAGTAGCTCTTAAAAATTGAGAGCATAAATAAAAGTTTGGGTGGCGGAGGTGTATTGATTAAAAAAAGGAGAAAAATTATGGCGGGAGCTAAAAAGACAACAACCAAAAAGCCCACTACTAAAAAAACTACAGCTAAAAAACCAGCAACAAAAACAACTTCTAAACAAATCATAATGGACGTTCAAGGAATTGAAAAAAATTATGGTAAGGTTGAAGTTTTAACAGGTATTGACTTTAAAGTTTATGCAGGTGAAACTGTTGCTATTGTTGGAGCTAATGGAGCAGGTAAGACTACATTATCAGAAATAGTAGCTAAGGTTAAAGAACCTTCAAAAGGAAAGATACAATACTTCTTTGAAGAAGATGGGGAAGAATCTATTGGTAAAGGAGAAATATCTTCAAATATTGGTATTCAGTTCCAAGACTCTGCATACCCTGATTTCTACAAGGTTAAAGACTTAGTTAATTTTGTTATTAATGCTGCGGGATTAGAAATAACAAAAGAAGAATTAGAAGAACTTTATGAAACATTTGATTTAACTAAACTTAAAAAAGAAGTAGCTAAAGGTTTATCTGGTGGTCAACAACAAAGATTAAATATTTTGTTAGCAATAGTTAATAATCCTAAGTTATTAATACTTGATGAAGTTGGAACAGGGCTTGATGTTGAATCAAGAACAAAGATTAAATCATATATTAAATCATATGCCGAAGAGCATTCAGCAACTATTCTATTAGTTTCACACAACTCAGATGAAGTTATGGAGCTTGCAGAAAGAGTTATTGTTATTCATAACGGGAAAATCTTCAATGATTTGCCATTAAAAGAAATAATTAAAGAGTGAAAAACATTTGATGCTTATATGAATAACTTGTATTTAAATGTATTCAAAAAAGACTTAGATGTTAGAGCTAACAAGTCTGGAAGATCAAAGGCAAAAGGTAATAAATAATGTTTGCTTTATTTAAATTACAATCGAAAGGTTATTTTGCAAATAGACATAATAAGACTGACTTTATTACAACAATAATGTTTATTATTGTAATTGGTTCGTTAACACTATCAGGGATTACGAATGGTTGAACCATTGGAACTGCGGATATGACTAATGATCAATTTAAAATGGTAATATCAATTTCAAATATCAAAATAATCACCTCAATTGCAATGATGATGGTTATGTCTTCAGCAATGCAAACATTTGGAATGTCATTCTTTGAAATGAAAGATTCAGTCTTATTAAAGAGGATAGGTGCAACAAAGATTTCTAAAGGATCTGCAGTTGGTTCATTCATTCTTTGAGGATTAACATCAATGTTATTTGTAATTGGGTGAATGGCATTATGAGTTGGGGTATTCCAAATACCAGAAATTGCAGAATTAACTAATGGTTTGCTTTATGTTAAACCTTCAGTATGGGAAAATGTTAATTGAGCTGGGTTCTTTGTAGCAGTAATTACTACATCAATAGCGTTTTATGCAATTGCATTCTTCTTTGTATCATTCAACAAGAATTCAGAGTCATACCAAATATCATCAACATTCTATTTCTTCTTGGCAGTGTTCCTTGGTGGGACATTTACACCAGAAGTAAATAGGGAGTGAATGATAATTATTAGTTACCTTACACCTTTAGGTTGAGGAACTGACTTAGCAATATCATCAATGATAGGATATAATGTTTTTGACATTAATTCAATAGCAACTATTGAACATGTTACAAAATTTGAAGCAATAGGGAGATTTGTCTTCCCACTATTGCTTGGTGGATTAGCAGGATTAGCTTCAATTAAGCTATTTAAATGAGATTAGGAGATAAATATGAAGTCATTATATAAATTAATAACAAAGACAAACTTAAAATCACCAGCTCTTGCTTTCCCATTAGTAATGCCATTAATATTCGTACTTCTTTATTCTATAGGAGTAGAGCCTGGAAAGACACAAGCAGGTATGGATTTAGCTGTTGCTAGTTTCTTAGCAACAATACTATCAGTGCAAACAATGCAATCAGGTTTAATGGGGTTTGGTATTAACTTTATGAGAATAAAGAAATCAGTTCTATTAAGAAGAATTGGTGCTACAAAATTAAATAAATGAGATGTAGTATTAGCAGTATTCTTTTATGGGTTAACAATGTGATTAATATCAACAATATGAATATTAGTTATGATAACGTTCTTTAATGCAATTGGGTTATTCTACTCTACAGGGGTTGAAAATGTTTACACAACAACAAAATTTAGTTTCTTTAAAGAAATTAACTGATTAGAATTAGCAGCATCACTAGTAGTAATGTTATTGATATCATTCTCAATTGGATTATTCTTTACTTCAATTGCACATGATGCTTCATCATTCCAAGGAATGGCAATGTTCTATTTCTTCCTTGTGTCGTTTATGGGAGGAATGATGTTTCCAGGTGAAATCCCAAGTTGAATGACCTATGTAGGTTATGCATTACCACACGTTTATGCAGGTGAGCTATTTAAATGAGCTGCAGGCACATTACAGCCACCACTTTCAGAAGTTAAATTAGCACTAGACTTCGTTGTGCCATTGGTATTCACAGCAATATTTATGTATGGCGCAGTTAAGAAATTAAAATTTGATTAATCAATACACAAATTAAACAACACCTTAGGTGTTGTTTTTATTATAATTTAATTAGGTTTAAAATCCATTTGGAACACAATCATATATTATCAATATGAGTATTGAAATATTAATTGATGTGTCTAATAAAAAATATACAATATGAAAGATATAAAATTTACTGCCCCAAGAGACATTAAGACAGGGGAAATTTTTACTTTTGATGAGCTATTTAAACATGATGAGAACTTAAGTGCATTTAATGATGCAACTAACAATCTTATATTAGAAAAAGTTAAATCTCAATTAAGAGAAAAAGAAATTGAACTCTCAAAAGAGTTTGAAAATAAAAACAATGAACAAGAAAAAATGTTCAATGAGATTAAAGAAAAGTGATCTAAAGAATCCGAAGAGTTGCTCTCAAAACAAAAAGAGATGTTAACTAAAGAAGCGGAAAATAACGTTGCATCAGAAAAGAATGAGTTAAAAAGTAATAACTCAATTCTTGAAGCAAAAGTTGAATTCCTTGAAAACATTAATAAAGAAAATAAAGACACACTAAGTAAACTAAAAGAGACTTATGATGATTTACTTCAACAAAGACTTTCTGATGAAAGAGAAAAGTTTTCTTTAAAAGAAGCTGAACTAATTAAGGAAATGCAAGATAAAAGACTTTCTGCAACTACAATCGGTGAAGATGCTGAAGAAGAAATTAGAATGAAACTAAAAGAACTATTTGTTGATGATATTATAACCAAACCAAATCATGCTACAGGTGGCGCTGATGTTCAACATGACATCGTTAATAGAGGAGAAGTAGTTTCTTCAATATATTATGAGGTGAAAAATAGAAAGACATGAAATAAGTCTCAATATGATAATTTTGCTAACAAAGTTAGAAAAGAGAAGCATGACTTCAACATATTTATTGCGAAGTCACTTCCTAAAGCAACAAAAGAACAACAACTTACACAGTTTAGTGAAGACTTGTTCTATGATGAAGTTAATAATATATATTTAACATCGTTTGAAAATTGATTACCAGTAATAGCAGTAATTAGAAAACAAGCAATAACGATTACACAACTAAAAAATAACTCTGATCAAATTAATGATATTAAAGAAAAAGTTTATACATTCTTTAAATCTCCAGAGTTTATGAATTACTTTAGTAGAATTATTGAAAACTTAAGAATAACAGAAGGGCTTTTCAAAAGTATTCAATCTTCAACAATTAAAGGCGTTGCAGAAATAAATAAAGCAACAATTGAGATTGAAACATTAAAAACAGATATAGATACTAAATTAAACATATAAAAAAAGAGACACATTTGTGTCTCTTTTTCTTTTATACCTCTTCAAGTTCAATTTCTTTTGTGATTGAAGTCTCTTTTATTAGTTTCTTTATTGAATCCAGTCTTTCAGAAGTTATATCAACTTGCTTTGCTTCAGAAATTATTTGTTCATACTCTACACTAATCATTTCTAATAATTTAATTAATGATTTGTCTTTACCAGCAACAACCAGTATGTCACCAGTGTTTACAATGGTTTGGCCATTGACGATTTCAGCTTTATTATTTTTAAATATTAAAGTAATACCTATTTCTTTAGAAAGTTCTAGATCACTAATCATCTTTTCATTTCATTTTTCAAGTACTGGTATTTTTGCTACTGATACACCATCGGCAATTTCAGACATTTCGAAGTCACTCACACCTTTAAGTGCTAGTGGGTTAACAATCTTATTGAAAGTTCTTTTGGCAGCAGCAATCTCTGGTGTTATAACATCTTCTACACCTATCTTTCTAAGGATTGATTCATGTTGTTCATTTACTGACTTAGCAATAATATGACCTTTAAAGTTTTCAGCTAGTAAAGTTGTTATCACTAATGAACCTTGAAAGTCTTGACCCATACCAATAACAAAGAAGTCTGCATTATCAATACCAACATGTGTTAAAAAGTCTGCATTAGTTGCATCACCAACGATTATGTTCTTAACTCCTTGTAATTGTTCTAGTTTACTTTGGTCTTTATCAATTGCTACAATTGAACAACCAGGCACATTATTTAGTTTTTTTATTAGTTCTTTAGCATATCTTCCGATACCAATGACTACTATCTCTTTTTTCATAATTTCTTTATATATCTTAATTTTAATACTATTCAACTCCTAAAAAACTTTATTTTGAAGATATTTTTTATTAATTTTTAACATAAAACCTATATAATTTTATAGGTAATCAAATTTCACTATTACGCTCTGGTAGCTCAGTGGTAGAGCAGTTGGCTGTTAACCAATTGGTCGGAGGTTCAAATCCTCTCCGGAGCGCCATTATTTTTTATGGCCCGTTGGTGAAGCGGTTAACACACATGGTTTTCATCCATGCATTCACGGGTTCGATTCCCGTACGGGTCACCATTTCTTTGGGGCATTAGCTCAGTTGGGAGAGCATCTGCCTTACAAGCAGAGGGTCACAGGTTCAAGTCCTGTATGCCCCACCAAAGAATTTTGATGATTTGATTATCAAACATAATATGGATTTTTCCTTAGCCAAAGAGGATGTAGAAAATTCATGCCGTTGTAGCTCAGCAGGCAGAGCAACTGACTTGTAATCAGTAGGTCGTAGGTTCGATTCCTATCAACGGCACCACGCGGGTGTGGTGAAATTGGTAGACACGCTAGATTTAGGTTCTAGTGCCTTCGGGCGTGGGGGTTCAAGTCCCTTCACCCGCACCAAGAATACAAAGGTATTCTGCAAGGTGTAGTATAGAATAAACACACAATACAAAATTAAGATGCGTCTGTAGCTCAATTGGATAGAGCGTTTGACTACGGATCAAAAGGTTGTGGGTTCGACTCCTATCAGACGCACCATATTTTAAATAACGGAGAGTAGCTCAGCTTGGCAGAGCACTGCGTTTGGGACGCAGGGGTCGCAGGTTCAAGTCCTGTCTCTCCGACCATTATTATGGGGGTGTAGCTCAATTGGTAGAGCACTTGATTTGCATTCAAGAGGTCGTCGGTTCGACTCCGATCACCTCCACCATAACAAACAATATTATTTAAGGCGAGGTAGCTCAGCTGGTTAGAGCGTCTGGTTCATACCCAGAAGGTCGTGGGTTCGACTCCCTCTCTCGCTACCAGAAAAGAAGGTTCTTTAGCTCAGTTGGTTAGAGCCGTCGGCTCATAACCGATTGGTCGCTGGTTCGAGTCCAGCAAGAACCACCATATAAAAAACAAAAATAATAAATTTTTGGAGATATACCCAAGTCCGGTTGAAGGGGTTGGTCTTGAAAACCAAGAGGTGGCGAAAGCTGCGCGGGGGTTCGAATCCCTCTATCTCCACCATTATTTATCGCGGAGTGGAGCAGTCTGGTAGCTCGTTGGGCTCATAACCCAAAGGTCGGTGGTTCAAATCCGCCCTCCGCAACCAAGGTCCTGTAGTGAAGTGGTTTATCATGCCTCCCTGTCACGGAGGAGATCGCGGGTTCAAATCCCGTCAGGACCGCCATTAAAGGCCCAGTAGCTCAGTCGGTAGAGCATGTGATTGAAGCTCACAGTGTCGGCGGTTCAATTCCGTCCTGGGCCACCATTAGTAAACATCTTTATATTTACTAATAGTAGCCCAGCAGATACATTTATTTATATAAATGTATCTGTTTTTTATTAAACTAATTGAATGTATAATTTTATTATTATGATTTGAAATACTAATTACATCAATCTATATTTATCTGCAAGAAGGACTCTTAACTCGAAGAATCTTGAAAAGACACCTTTAAAACAGATAAAACACTTATCTAGAATGTATAACGATGGACACTTCCAACATTATAAAAGACAAGTGTTTTTAAGGTGATTCTCTGAGAATACAGAAAATACATTACAATTTATTAAAAGAAGTGAAAAACTAATAAAGAAATTAGAGATTGAATTAAGTTATTCAGAGAGAATGAAGATTGAAAATATTAGACCAAGAGAATTCACATTTCGTAGATCTTTAAAAACTATTGAGGCACCTTATAAAGATCTTTCTGGTGCAGCATTATTAAAATCTAATATTGTGTTTTTCTATAAAAACATAAGAACATATCAAAAAGGTTTAAATCTATATGAAAAGAAATATGATGGTGAGATACATATGTCTACAAAAGAAGTCGTATTCTATGATAGAGAAAAAAATAAAATACAAAAGGTAATTAAACATGATGAAATTAAATCTATATTGTTAAGATCATTTTGTGTAGAAATAGAAATGAAGAAAGGACCTAGCTACTTTCTAAGATATAAAGATGATGAATTGATATATATTTCATTATCAAGATCTGTTGTAATTAAAAACAAAGTTGAGTTTAATGATCTTTCAAGAGAAGAAGGGGACACAGCAGAAAGAACAATTGAATCTTTCCTAAATATTGATTAATAAAAAATGCACTTATTTATATAAGTGCATTTTATTTTGTTTATTCACCTTTAAGGTTTGCAAACATATTTTCTTTATTATAATTCAACACCAGGTTGATTAAAAGGATTTACTCCTAATAAATATGCAGACATTGTTACTGATATAAAGAAGAAGTATCATAGGTACCCCATTGATTCTTCAGACTTATCCTTTAAAGTAATAATTAAATTAGGTGTTCCTGCCCCTTTATAGTGAGCTTTTAACTACTACCCATCCAAATGCCTTTTTTATTAAATTTCATGAAATCATTCAGATTTTTTTTCATTTTTTTTTTTTCCTTTTTTATCAAAAAGTCTTTTTAAAAAGAAAAATTTTTTTTTTATAAAAAAAAAAAAAATAAAAAAAGATATTAAGAAAAAAACAAAAAATAAAAAAAAATAATTACATTTTTTTTTTAAAGATATTAATAAATCGGGAAGAATGGAAGAGGTTCTAAAAATATTTAAAAAAAAAATAGAAAAAAAACGTATAAAGATTTTTTTTTTTTTTTTAAAAATTTTTTTTTAAAAACATGAAAAAAACTTAAAAACAAAATAAACCATATTCTACAACTAAAAAAAAAGACAAAAAACCCATAAAAAAATCTACTTACAATTAAAATCTATGAATGATATCGAATGATTTAAATTTTTTTTTTTTTTTTAAAAAATGCACATTTGTTTTTATTTTTTTTTTTAATTTTTTTTTTTTTTTTCTTTTTAATTTTTTTTAAAATTTTAAAAAAAAACACTTGTTCAAAAAAAAATTTTTAAAATTTTGTTTTTTTTTTTTCTTTTCTTTAAAAAAAGAAAAAAAAATATTTTCTTTTAAAAATATTTCAAAATAATTTTTTTTTATTTTTATATATTTCAAAAGTATTTTTATTTATTTTTATCTTTTTTAATTAAAATATTATTATATTTTTCCTTTTTTCCATCATTCACACTACTATTATTTTTTTTTTTTTTTTTTTTTTTTTTTTAAAAAATTATCAATATATAGACGATATTGATGTTTTATTTTTTTATTTTATTAAATTGTTTTTCATGTATAAAATAGAGATATTTTCTCAATAATTTTTTTTTTTTTTTTTTTTTCCTTTTGTATTATAAAATCGATATTAAAAATAAAAAGTTATCTTCAATTTTTTTTAAAAAAAAAATTTTTTTTTATTTTAAATAATTTTTTATTTATATTTTTTATGCATTTATATGTTTTATTTTCTATATTTAAGTATGGTGTTATGGTTTTTTTATTAATTTCTAAGTCAAGGTAATTTAATCCATCTAGATTATCCTCATCTTCTCTAACAACAACAGTATCGTTATCATTTTCAATTCATAGAGTTGTTTCAAAGAACGTTGGCTTACCCTCTTGAACAATTTGACCTAATGAGTGTAAGTCTCTTGAGTATACAACTGATGCAGGCATTAATCCAACCCCATCTTTACCTTCAGATTCACCAAATAATTGTTTTCATCATTCTGCCATCATGTCTAAGTCATAGTCATATGTTGTAAATATTTCTGAATCAATATTTTTCTCAGTATGTAAGATGTATCTTGTTAGTGCATAATCATAAGCAGGATTATTTTCTAATGAAGATAGATCTTCCATTGCTTTGGCTGTTCCTTTAATTACAGCTTCAACGTCAATCCCTGCAAAGGCCATTGGGAATGTTCCTACAGGAGTTGTTCCAGAGAATCTACCTCCAATTCCATCAGGAACAACATATGATTCAAATCCTTTTTTATCTGCCAATGTTTTTAATGCGCCTTTGTTACCATCAGTAACAGCTACTATTAAGTCTTTTGTTACTTCAACGCCTTCTTTATTTTCTAACAGTGTTTTAAAATGTCTAAATGATAATGCTGGTTCAAGTGTTGTTCCAGATTTTGAAATAACACATATAGCCCATTTCTTACCCTCCAGCTTTGCTTCTAATTGTTTGATATGTGATGGTGACATATTAATTCCAGCAAATAAAACTTCATCAGCCTTATTCATTTTACCTTTAATAAAATCAATACCAGATTGTGCACCAAGATATGATCCACCAATACCGATTACTAGAAGTGTTTCTACTCCTTGTTCTTTCATTCAAGTTGCCTTAGAAACAATTCTTTCTAATTCATTTTTATCATAATCTACCGGTCATGTTAATCAATCCATGAATTGGTTACCTTCGCCATTTCTATTTCTAATCATTTCATGTATTTTAGAAACCTTTTCAGAGTGTTTTAGTTTTTCTTCTGTTGTTATTTTAGACATCTCTAAGTTTAAGTCTAATATTTTATTCATTTTCAATTGCCTTTCTGATTGCACCTATAGGTGCCATTGCACATTTTCTTCTTGAAATATGAGATTGAACAATCTTAAATACTTCAAGTCTTGGGTCTATACTATTTATTTCCCCAAGTAAGAATTTGTTATATATATTAATAATATCACTTATTTCTTTTATATTTTTACCTTCAATTAATTGAAGTATTGCCTCAACTGACCCAGATGATATTGCACATCCAGCCCCGTCAAATCTGGCAACTTCAACAACGCTATCTTTAATTTCTATATATATATTGAAGTTATCATCACAACTGTCTACACTTGTTGGAATAGATTTTTCTAATTGCTTTGTTGTTAATCCCTTTTGTGTTGGATTATGTACATATTTTTGAAGTTGGTTTCTTGTTAAAGAGTGAGTCAAGGAAATCACCTCCAGATTTTATTTCTTCATATAATCTATTAACATCATCCTTTGTATTGTAGATATGGAATGAAACTCTAATGCTTTTATATGTCTCATAATCACCATAGGTCATCTTAACACAATTAGTTCCTGTTCTTACAACTATGTTTCTTAGGCCAAGATGATATCCAACATCTTCTCCAGCAACACCTTTTACTTCGAAGAATAGGTTTGAACCCTTGACTCCTTTATTAATAATTCTTACATTATCTAATGAACCAATTTTTTCTTCGGCATAGTCTTTAAGTTCATTGTTATATCTTTCGATATCTTCAATACCAAATGATTCTATATAATCAATGGATGTTCCAAAGGCAATAATCCCTGGGACGTCTCTTGTTCCTGAAATGAATTTATCCTTGTTTTCTTTTCAAACAACACTATCTTCATCATAAGTGATGTTTGAGCCTCCACCATATGTCCATGGACTTTCTATATTTTCTAAATTCTTAACATAGGCAAAACCTAACGAGTGTGGACCAAAAGCTTTATGTGTTCCGAATATGTAGTAATCTATATCGCCTTTTGTTACATCTATTTTAGTATGGCCAATAGCTTGTGCTCCATCCACAATAATAGTTACATCGTTGCCAACAGCCAATCTAATCTTTTCAAGATCATTCTTGGCACTTGTTGTATTAAAGATATGTGCTACTGATATTAATTTGGTTTTATTTGTAACAAGTTTTGCTAATTTATCATAATCAATAACTCAATCTTTTAATTCATACCATTTAACAGTAATATCTTTCTTTTGCTCCTTTATCATCATTGTTCAAGGCAATATGTTTGCAGCATGTTCTAATTTTCCAAGGATAATTTCATCGCCATCTTCTAATTTACTAATTAATGAATGAGCAACCTTATTAATGAAATCAGTTGTTCCATATGTGGGGATAACATTATCTTCATTAGCATTAATATGGTTAGCAACCTTTTTAATTGTTAATTCAAATTGCTCTATTTTGTCATTTTCACTAGTTAAATGTGATTTTCCATATGTAGTTTCATTATTAGAATATACTTTTGCAAGCTTTTCAACAAATACATCTGGTTTTAATGATGTTGCAGAAGAATTTAGGAAAACAATATCTTTGTTTTCTCTTAAGTACTTATATTGCTCTCTAACATTTTCAAACTTATTTTTCATTTGTTATTTATATTATAAAACCTATAACTAATATAAATTTAATTTATTGTATAATTTATATTAACATGGAAAAACATAACGAGAGAGAAACAAAGGAATTAGAATTGGGCGTTGACAACCCAACTCCAAAACCCGAAAATAATAACTCTTTTTATGACAGGACTGCTGAAAAGAAACAAACAGTTTGACATAAAGATTGAAGAGGGAAAACACTAGCAATTACACTTGCTTCTTTAGTGTTGCTTGGAGCAGGTATTCCATCAGGTATGGCAATTACTGGTTACTTTAAAAATGTAGAAATTAAAAATTATAACAGTAATGAAAACACAGTATTTGGCGATGCCAAAGACGAAGTAGAGAGAATTAAAGATAAAGCAATAATTAAAAATTTTGACAAAATGAAGGATGAAGGTTGAATTACTGAGTCAAAATGAAAAAGTACAAAAAAAGATTTAACTGAAAACGCCAATAAAACAATTAAAAATCAAAAAGACTCTTTAGAAAAAAAATATGGAAACACTTGAAGAGAAGAGTGAGATAAATCATTACAAGAAAAAGGATTCCATATTTCATCAAAAGGCGGAGAACAAGAATATAAAGATTCTATTATTTCCGACGGAATGAGGGACTCTCAAATTTCAACTTATAAATCAATAAACACAATTACTGATCGTTTTGATAATAAGAAAGATCCATTGGAAACTAATAATGCAGTATATGCCTCAGATCTTGATGAACAGAAATCATCTTATTATGCAATTTCCAATAAAGATGGAAACGGAGAAACAGTTAAAGATTCATTTACATCACAGGATTTAATGACTCTATATTTGACGACATTCGAGCCTATTGTTTACAATAGAACAAGAATGTCATTTACACCTTCAGATTCATCAGGCTCTGGAAGTATAGCTGCTTCACAATTAACAGTTACAACAGATGATATGAAAAACATGGTTGGTTTCTATAGAGCACTAGGTTCTTTTGAGCCTGCTGCTGAAATATTTGGTGGAATTCAATCTAAACATAATATTAATGTTGGAGAAACAGTTGATAATGTTTCATTGAATATGTTTAATTCATTATCTGTAGTTTCTGAATCAGATTTTAAATTAGAAACTGCTATTGATGTTGCATTTGAAGCTGCAATTAAAGCTGCACCTGAATTAAATATAGCTGAAACTGCAACTCCTGCAACCTTCCAAATTTCTGATATTGAAAAACTAGGCGGAAACACAAAAGCAGTTGATGCATTTGAAATTTCACTTTATAATAGCCTAAAAAGTGCCAAACTTTTAACAACTATTGGTGATGCGCCAAGAGATTTTGTTCAAAAAACAAAATTAGATACAAAGGATTATGCACTTTATGTTGGAACAACAGGATTAAATTTTGTCGGAACACAATTAGAAGGTAATGAAATTGTTAAAGAACAACTTAACTTTAAAAATGGTGTGCATGGTTCAACAGTTGATTATGGTTTATTCTCATCATACTCAAGTTGATTATCAAGTAATTATGAAAACATTTTATTAATTGATATGTTTACTGATGTTAAAGACACAGTGGGTGGCGAATCTGAATCTTGATTCAATTATGATGAACCTAATCCAACATTAAATTTAAAATGAAAAGCTGAAGAAGACGAAATCTGAAAATCAGTTACTAATAAAAAATTAGATGAATTTATAGTTGCTGACCAAATGGCTTCATCAACAGTATCTGCTATTTCAACAAAATATAAAGAAGCAGCAGATTTTTATGATCAAAACTGACAAATATTTGATAACTCTGGATTTAAAACAAAATCAGGTAATGAGTTATTAAGTTGATTAGAAGAAAGTAATGTTCACATTGCTTATAAAAATGTTGTTGATTCATTACTACCTACAAAAACTGTTTTAAAACAGCCTGTAGTAATTAAGGAGGGTGATTTATAATGGCAAATAATAATAAAAAATGAATTATTGGTGGTTCAATTACTCTTTTAGTTGTTTTAGGAGCGTCTATTGGTTCTGGAGCATTAATTGGTGCCTTCACAAAGAAAGAACCTAACTTTATTAAAATTCATGCTGGAGATAAAGTATTTACTGATATTAATTTAGGTAGTGATAAAACTTCTGATGCAGATAAAGCAAAAATGCTTGAAGCGCAATTCTTATCAGCTTCATTATTTGGTGTTACTGATGTTAAAAAAGTTGATTCGTCAGTCAAGAAAGACGGTTCATATATTTTAGGTACAGGAAATGATTGAAATGTTTCTCACCAACTTTCTGATGCAACAATAAAAATTGAAAATCTTAAAGATTCATTCGTTGAAATGAAGTTCTTAAACAAAACTCAAGACTCAAGTGTTATTGATTATTTAAGTACAATTGCAGCAAGTTCTCAAAATCAATTAAATTTAAACTTAATTATAAAAAAAATTAAGGAATTATCTGATACCAAAGGCTTAATTTGAGCAGAGGTTACTGGACTTGATATTATCAGTCAACCATTATTCAATACAGCAAATGTTGATATTTTTGATGAAAATTTTTCATTACAAAAAACTAATTTAATCGATGCTATTCAAACTACATTATTATCTGATTATAATTACCAATCAGAAATATTAAGTGATATGACAATTTATTCATATCTATGACAAAATGCAAGTCAAAAAGCATATGATTATAACTTAACAAAAGAATTAGCTTATGTTAAAGCTTCTCTAACATCTTCTTTATCATTCGATACTGAAAAGGTTGAAACAAACACCGCCGCCTCTGAAGAACTATCAACAATTAAAAATGGAAAATTTGATTCAACTAATGCAGATGCCTGAAATAAACTTTATGATGATTTTAAAAAAGATGGATATCTTATTGATGATTCAAAAGCTGATGATCAAATTATCACTGGTGGATTTAAAGGTTATGATGGAGTAACATTTGGTACTTCAGCAGGAACTGGAATTGGTTCAGATTGAATTGACATTGAAAACACATGAAATTATGATGAAACAATTGGTGTTGGTGACTCACCCAAGACAAATAACGGTACTTACACACATAAAGATATATTAAAAACTTCAAACCTTTATCAACCTAAAGATGGTGAAAGAGGAGGGTTAGTTTCTGAAGTGGTTAATGACCCAACTAATGATGGATTCATTATTCCCTCAGGGACTACATCTATTTATATGCAAAATCAATTAACACCTTATGTGTTTAAGGGAGTTAAGAGCAGACCATCTGATAATGATGACCCAATAATGACCCCTGCATCTTTCTCATTATTTGCTAATGGTGATGAAGTTTCTGGATATACAAAAGCCGATTCAGAAGATGCCGGAGCAAACTACATTTTTGATGAATGATTTGGAGATAATTCACTACTTGGTGAGATTTATATAACTGAAGCATTAATTGCACACAATAGTGGATTAAAGGAAAAGGCAGATAAATTCTGACTTAACAATGGGTTCTATATTGAACTATCAGGAGATTATGAAGACTCTTTATTAAATTTCATACCTAATAACTTTATTAAAGACGAAGAATAAAAATGAAAGAAAATAAAACAACAATTAATAATACAACTAACGAAACTAAATCTGAAAAAAGAATTAGACTAGTTAAGCGTAATTGAATAAAGATATCAATTATTGTAGGAATAATTGTTGTTTTACTTACAGGTTTAGGGGTCGGGTTATACTTCTTATTAAGAAAAGAAGAAACAAAATATTCTGAAGTTGCTACTGAAATGAAATTTGGAAAATCACCTGAAGAAGTTAGAAACGACATTTTTGATGGCGGCAATAAAGTTTCTATCTTCTTTTATAAAGAAGATGAAACAACCGCCAACTTCTTAATGTATGGAAACGAAAGTTCTGAAAATGTTACCAAAGATAGCCGTGGTGCTTTATCTGAATATGTTAATAGTTCCTCAAAAGATAAAAATAGAACATGATATGGTGTTGATATTAATGAAACAAGTGAATGAATTGAATCATTACTAACACACAAAACAGATTTAGGTGAATATGTATTTTATGATCAATTTGAATCTTTAGGAAATGGAACCCCTGAAAAAGAACAATGATATATTGAAACTGCTGATGGAAGTAATGGGCTTGCAACTGGTTCTGGGGAGTCAATAACTCCTGAATCTGAAGCACTTGATTATTTCTCAATGCAAGTAAGAACTAATGATAATGACACATCAGACATATTATTTAATGATGACACATCTACTGATGGCGGGAATGCATGATCACCTAAATCTGGAACAACAATGTGATTTGGTGACAACGGAGAAGTTGAGACTATCATTAATGATTGAACAACAACATCAGATGATGGTGAAATAGATGAATACAATTCATTCTATGAAAACTGATTAACCCTTCTTGAAGAAAGAGATAAATAAAAATTAAAGAGAAACACCGTTTCTCTTTTTATTAAGAGTAAATTGTATATAGTATAATATTAATATGATTAATTTAATTTTATTTGGTGGACTATCTGAATGTGGTAAAACACATGCTTCAAAACATTCAATAGGAGAAGGGTTCACTCATATGAAGATCATATTTTTTGAAAAGAAAGTTATGAAACAATTTGGTTTAGATCCTAAAGACATTAACTCTTTTAAGGAACTATATGATAGAGACCATAATATTGTTTTTGAAAAATTTTGAGAAGAAATAAAAACATATTGCCAAGAAAATAATATTAAAAATATAGCTTTAGACTCAACAACTAGAGTTGATATGGTTGACTTCTTTAACAATTGTCAAGATGTGAATTTTAAATCTGTTTATATTGAAACTGAATTTGAAAATAGAGTCTATAGAGAATCTTTAAAAAATCCTGATTTTACATTTGATAAAATAAAAGAACAAACAATTAATAAAGACAAGACAAAGATTGCCAGAGGAGCTGACCTTGTTAAGAATCATTCGGTTATTATTACAAATAATGGAACCATTGAAGTATTTAATAAAAAAATATCTGATATATTAATTAATTTAAAAAATAATGCCTAAGACATTATTTTTTTCAATTCTTTACATACTTATATTTATCTTTAACTTTTATTTTTCCAGACTCTATGTCTTGAAAGATATTTCAAGCATTTAATTTATTACCAATAGTCAATGTGATTCCTTCATTATTTAATTCATTAATAACTCATTCATTAAATATTGACTTAGCAATTATTGCTGCTGCAGAAACTTCAAGATATTTTTCTTCAGCCTTAGTTAATAATAGTAATTCTCCATTGAAAGGAGTATTATTACTTCCTATAATGTACTCCTTATACTTTCTTTCATTAACGAACTGATCAGTTACATGTTTATAACCTTTTCCTTCAAACTTTTTGTGAAGTTCATTTTGCATTAGAGCATTTATTGCTTTAACATTTGGTAATTTTTTATAGACCTGATTAAATTTTTTAGGTTCCATAGTTGCAACATAGAATTCTGCATGCTTCTTAATGAATTCAGCCTTAGAAGAAATTTCATTTGCACTTAGTTTCTTTGAATCTTTAATCCCATTAAGAATTACATTTTTTTTTATCTTTATAGCTTTTAAATCTTAAAGCTACAGCAACCATTGGCCCAATAGACTCGCCGACTCCCACTTCATCTGAGCCAACATATAATTCATCATCGATAATAATATCTATCAATTCTTCTAGTTTATCATCTATATACCCCTTAAATAAGATTGTAAGGTTACTATAAAATGTTACTTGCACTTGTTCAAAATTAATAATATCAAAAGTAACCTCTTTATCTGAAAAGGGCTTTAATCCTCCAATTGACTTGTAGAATTCTAAATATGATTCTTGCGAATATGCTTTTATACTTAAGTACATAATTACTTATATTATATATAATTAATATATGAATGTAATAGGAATAGGAACTGACATAGTATCAAAAAAGAGAATAAAGGAATCAAATGTTGTAGAAAGATTTTTAAATCATGACGAACTTGTTTTTTTAGATGCATTATCTATTGATGAGAAAGATGATTTCATTAGTGGAAGATGAGCTGCAAAAGAATCTATTGTTAAAGCATCAAATAAGGAAATTACTTTTTCACAAATATCAATATTAAAGCATGAATCTGGAAAACCAAAGGTGCTTATAAATGGTGTGGAGAGAGAGGATATTCACTTGTCTATATCTCATGAAAAAGATTATACAATTGCATTTTCAATGATTGTAAGGGTATAATTAAAGAGAATAAATTAAAATAAAGTCGGGAGAATTATGGATATAATAAAAAATATATTTAGAATGTGCGTTGTTTGATTTGTGATGCCATTAACAGCATATGCTGGATCAAGAAAACTTAATAAATGAGAGAAAAAAAATAAAAAGGAACAAGATCCTACTCTTTTCCCATATGAAAAGAGAACAGAATATCATAGATCTAAAATGAAGGGTCTAATTAAATGATTTGGAATTAAAGTTATTGTCGAGGGGAAAGAAAACATCCCAAGAACAGGTGCAAACTGAATCACACCTAACCACACTTCAAATCTTGATGGACCAATATTATCAGTTGCACTAGGACACAAACTTAATTTGATTCCTATTGCAAAAGATGATTTAAAAAATAACCCTTGAGTTAAGGGTTATTTCACGGGGGTTGATGGAATGTTCTTAGATAGAAAATCACCAAGGCAAGCCTTATCATTATTAGACGGAGCAGCACAATATGCAAAACAAAGAAATAGATCTGTTGTTATTTTCCCAGAAGGTAAAAGATCATTAAGTGGAGAATTATTAGATTTTAAAAATGGTCTATTTAAATTCCCACAAAAATACTTCTTACCAATTATTCCAGTGACTATTCTTGGAACACTTGAAGCTAAAACACCTTGATCATTCAAAACAAGAATTGTTAAGGTTATTATCCATAAACCAATAAAACCAATTGAACACTCTAAACTTCCTACTGAAATAATTAGTAAAAAAATCAAAACTTCAATGCAATCTGATTTAGATGTTTGAAAAAACACTTTAACTAAAAAAGAATTAGAACATCATAATAAACTTTCTAAAGTTGGAGCCAAGAGACTAGCTAATAGGGAGAAAAATGCTTAATATCATAAGCATAATCAATAAGAAATCAAAAGGATTATCTCTTTCAACCGAAGAGATAAACTTTTTTGTTAATGGGGTAATGGACAACTCTATTCCTGACTTTCAAGCATCATCATTACTTATGGCAATTAAAATTAATGGCTTTAATGATGATGAAACTATTGACTACTCAAGGGCATTAATTAACTCAGGAGAAGTTCTTCCATTAGAGGATGACATTGTTGATAAACATTCTTCAGGTGGTGTTGGAGATAAGACAACAATATCACTATTGCCAGTTCTTGGTGCAATGGGATTAAAAGTATTTAAGATTTCTGGAAGAGGTTTAGGTTTCACTGGTGGAACAATTGACAAACTTGAATCATTAGATGGATTCAAAGCCGAACTATCGCTTGAACAAGTAAATAACATGGTTAATGATATTGGTATTTCAGTTACTGGACAAACACCTGACTTAACACCTGCCGATGGAAGAATATATGCATTAAGGGATATAACTGGAACAGTTGATTCTAAACACTTAATTGCTGCATCTATAATTTCTAAGAAAATTGCTTCTGGTGCTAAAAACATCTTAATTGATTTAAAGATTGGCACAGGAGCATTCGTTGATAATCTAGAGGATGCAAATGAACTTGCAAGATTAATGAAATTGATAGCAACTTCATTCAACAGAAACTTATTTGTTCTATTCTCATCAATGAATCAACCCTTAGGGAATTGAGCTGGTAATAAGGCTGAAGTAGTTGAAGCTATCGAGTTCTTAAAAGGAAATTCATCTAAAGACTTTTCAGATTTAATTAAGAAGATTTCTACTGAATTATATTCAAAGGCAAAAGGAACTTCTTTAGAAGAGGCGGAGAGTATTTATATTGATGTTCTTGAATCTGGGAAAGCATTCGAGTTACAAAAAGTTTGATTCCATAAACATGGAGTTATTGATTATGAAAAAGCAATTGAATTTAATCCTGAACATAGAATAGTTATTAATTCAACTGAAGAAGGTTATGTAAGGTTTAAAGATGTAAAAAACTTTGGAACTGCATTGGTCGAAATTAAAGCAGGAAGAAAAACCAAAACTGATAAACTTGACTTTAACTCTGGAATTAATTTTATAGTTAAATCTGGAGAGAGAGTGGAAAAAGGTCAACCACTATTTGAAGTTACATCTTCAAACATAATTCCAGACTCAGTTATTGAATCCATTAAAGAAAACTATGAATTCAAATCTGAACCATTTAAGTCAGAAGTTATTTTAGGAGAGTTAAAATGATAAAAAGAAAAGAACAAAACTTAACACTAGAAAATTTTGAAGGTCCATTAGATCTTTTGCTACATTTAATTAGAAAGAAGAAACTTGATATATTAGAAGTCTCCCTAGTAGAGGTTGCAGACCAATATATTGACTTTGTACATTCACAAGATGTAATTAATCTTGATGAAACGTCAGACTACTTATTATTAGCTTCTCAATTAATAGACATTAAAACTAAATCACTAATGAAGAATGATATTTTCTTAGAAAAAGATTTATATGAAGATGAAAAAGAAAACCTACTTGAAAGGCTTATTGCTTATGAAAAATTTAAATTATTATCAGAAGGCTTAAATGAGGTTTATGAAGGAGCTTCAAGATTTGAGAAGTTAGAAGATGACTTCATACCATTTGTTGAAATGGAAGGTGAAAGAATTACTAAACTTGTTTCAAAAGGTAGAAAAGATTTAGAAAGAGCTATGAGAAACATAATGATTAGCCTTGAAAACAAAGAAGGAAGACAAACAACTCTAAGAGTTAAAAGAATGTCTGCAGAACAAATTAAAGCAGGCTTAGTTGAAAAGCTTGATGAAGGTGACACAACATTCATCAGCATATTATCTAATAATACATATTACTATATAGCATTAGCGTTGTTAGTATTATTAGAGATGTCAAAAAATGGTGAAATAACACTAATACAAAAAGATGATTTTAGTGATATTGAAGTAAGGAGAATACATGGAAAATAAATTATTATACTCAGTTCTATTCTTAAAAGGAAGAACTGGAACAGATGTTAAAGAATTATCTGGATTATTAAAAATGAAAGAATCAGCTGTTAGAGGTGGTATTGAAGCTTTAAAGGAAGAATTAGTTAAATTAGATTGACCATTAGAAGTAAAACAAAATGAAACAAAAGTTAGATTAACTGTTTCTAAAGAAACTTCTTTAGAACTTTCAGAAACAATGAATAAAACAATTAATGTTTCATTAACGAAATCAGTTTTAGAAGCTTTAACAATTATTGCTTACAAACAACCAACAACAAAATCAGATATAGAACAAGTTAGAGGAGTTTCAGCAGATTATGCAATTTCTAAATTATTAGAATATGAATTAATTGAATCAAACGAAAGAGCTGATCTTCCAGGTAAGCCAAGACTTTATGTAACAACTCAAACATTCTTAGAATTATTTGATATTAACTCGTTAAATGATCTACCAGAGGTATCTAAAGAGTTTGAGGAAAAAACACAGGAAACAACTTTATTCAGTTATGATGCTGATGAAGAAAAATTAATTGCAGAAGCTGAAGCTGAGAAGCAAGCAGCTAAAGAAGCTGGTGAATAGAGTGGAGCATTTAGAGAGGGTTCAAAAACTAATCTCAAATTATGGTTCTTTATCTAGAAGGCAAGCAGATAGGCTTGTTGAAGAGGGGAAAGTTAAAGTAAATGGTAAAGTTATTCAACCAGGAGCAAAGGCAACTGTTAACGATAAGATTGAAGTAGAAGGTAAAGAAATTAAGTTCAATCTAAAGCATGAGTACTTTGTATTAAACAAACCCAAAGGATACATTTGCCAAAGAGAAGATAAATTTGGTAAAGAAGCAATATCATTAATAAACAATTATAAAAAGAGAAATCTTTTTACAGTTGGCAGACTTGATGTTAATACAACTGGTTTAATAATTATTACAAGCGATGGTGAGTTTTCAAACTTAGTAAACTCACCTAAAAACAAAATTAAGAAAACTTATTTGGCTTGAATAGATAAGCCAATAACAAAAGAGATTTCCCTTGGTTTACAAAGAGGAACAAAATTAGATGATGGATATGTAACTCAAGTTACAAAAACATTTAAAATTGTATCTAACGAACCAGGAAAAGTATTAATAAAAATTGGAATTACTGAAGGTAAGAAAAATCAAATTAGAAGAATGTTTGAAGCACATGACAGAAAAGTTATCAACCTTAAAAGGGTTCAAATTGGACACATTAAAATTGACGGAATTCAAACAGGACATTATAAAAAATTATCAAAGACAGAAATCTTTGATGCAGTAGGAGTAAAACATGACTAAAAAGTATAATTCAGTATCAGTAGTTGGTACTCAATGAGGAGATGAAGGAAAAGGGAAGATAACTAATTATCTTTCTCTTGAAGCAGATATGGTTGTAAGACACCAAGGTGGAAATAATGCAGGACACTCTATTGTTATTGATGGAGAAAGATATGCATTACATTTAATACCTTCAGGAATATTCGATCCATCAGTTAAAAACGTTATGGCCAACGGAATGGTTATTGATCCATTAGCAATGATAAAAGAATTGGAATTATTAGAATCACAAGGTATTAAAGATTACCAATTATTCATTTCTGATAGAGCGCATGTTTTAATGCCATACCATATTAAATTAGATGGAATGTATGAAGAGATGAAAGGTGCTAGAAAAATTGGCACAACTAAAAAAGGTATTGGACCAGCTTATACTGATAAAGCATCAAGAGACGGAATTAGATTTGCGGATTTATTAGATGATGAATTATTCAAAATGCTTTTAAAAGATAATGTAAACATTAAAAACAAAATGTTTGAAGCGTTTGGTGAAGAACCTGTTTCTTATGAAGAAATATATAAAGAATATAGCGAAGCAAGAGAAAAGATTAAACATTTAATAACTGATACATCAATCTTAGTTTATGATGCATTAGAAAACGGAGACAAAGTATTATTCGAAGGAGCACAAGGTGTACTTTTATGTATTGATCATGGAACATATCCATTTGTTACTTCTTCATCACCAACATCATCTTCTATCCCTGTTAATGTTGGTCTACCATTAAATGCTGTAAACAAATCCCTAGGAATTGTTAAAGCATACTCAACAAGAGTTGGGACTGGTGGTTTCCCAACTGAATTTGATAATGAAATTTCACATCAGATTAGAGAAGTTGGTAATGAATATGGAGTTACAACTGGAAGACCAAGAAGAATTGGTTGATTCGACGCTAACTTAGTTAGGCATGCTGCAAGAGTATCTGGACTAACAGATATTACAATTACATTATTAGATGTTTTATCAAACATTGACACATTAAAAATTGCAACTCATTATATTGTTGATGGAGTTGAAACACACACTATTCCTGCTGGAGAAAAAGCATTCAATAATGCACAACCAGTTTATATTGAATTAGATGGTTGAACAGAAGACATTACTAATGTAACTTCTTTTGAGGAATTGCCTGTTAATGCTCAAAACTATTTAAAAGCAATTGAAGAACACACTGGAGTAAGAGTTTCACAATTCTCAGTAGGTCCAGATAGAGTTCAAACAGTAGACATTAATAAGATGTTTGAATAAGGAGATATAATGATTAATAGATATTCAACAGATAGAGTTAAAAAGGTATGATCAGAACAAAATAAATTTGATACATATCTTAAAGTAGAGATTGCAGCTGTAAAGGCTTGAGTAAAAGAAGGAGTTATTCCTGAATCTGACCTTAAGCTTATAGAAGAAAATGCAAAAGTAAATCTAGATAGATTAAAAGAAATCGAAACGGAAACAAAACATGATGTTATTGCCTTTACAAGAGCAATTTCTGAAACATTAGGTGAAGAAAAGAAATGAGTACACTATGGACTAACATCTACAGATGTTGTCGACACAGCTTACTCAGTGCAGTTTATGGAAGTTAATAAATACATCCTTGACAACTTAACTAACTTTGCTCAAGTTCTAAAAGAAAAAGCAATGGAACACAAGGAAACTCCAGTTATGGGAAGAACACATGGAGTTCATGCCGAAATAACATCACTTGGATTGAAGTTTGCTCTTTGATATGATGAAATGCAAAGAAATATAAAAAGATTCAAGGAAGCATCTTCAGAAATTGAGATTGGTAAAATTTCAGGCGCTGTTGGTAATTTTGCAAATACACCTGCTCATTTACAAGATTTAATTTGTAAAGAGCTAGGTATTTCATCTACAAATATTTCTACTCAAACATTACAAAGAGATAGACATGCAAACTATATGTCAGTATTGGCAATTATTGGCTCAACATTGGAAAAGATTGCAATCGAAGTTAGAAATTCACAAAGAACAGAAGTTAGGGAAATGATGGAAAACTTCTCATCAGGACAAAAAGGTTCATCAGCAATGCCACATAAAAGAAATCCTATTGCTTCAGAAAACATTACTGGAATTGCAAGAGTATTAAGAGGGTATGTTATTCCAGCAATGGAAAACAATGCCCTTTGATATGAAAGAGATCTATCACATTCATCTGTTGAAAGAATTATTATCCCAGATGCCACAAATTTAATTGATTATGCGCTAACTAGATATGGCAAAGTAATTCAAAATTTAGTTATTGATGAAAAACAAATGTTAGCAAACATTAATTTAACTCAAGGTGTTGTATTTTCACAAAGAGTATTAACATCATTAATAGAAAAAGGATTGTCTAGAGAAGAAGCTTATGATATAGTTCAACCTTTAGCAATTAAATCTTGAGAAGATAAATCCCCATTTATTGATTTATTAAAATCAAATGAAAAAATAACATCAAAACTTACTGATAATGAATTAGAAGAGTTATTTAATGTTAAATACTTCTTAAAAGAAGTTGACACAATTTACAAAAGAGTATTCAAATAAGATATGCATAGATTTTTTATATTTAATAAACAAACTAAACCAAAGACTGAAATAATTCCTGAAAAAGAATTATTACATCAACTTACTAAGGTACTTCGTATTAGAAAAAATGAAGAGTTCTTTTGTATTTATGAAAATCTAGAATTGAAATCTGTATTAGATGGAAATATAATTAAGGTTATTGAATCTAAAGAGTTCTCTTTAGATAAAGAATATAAGATTACTTTAATACAAGGACTACCAGCAAATAAAAAGGTGCCATTAATATTACAAAAAGCAACTGAGCTTAATGTGGATCAAATTATTCTTTGGCAAGCAAAGAGATCAACATCTAAATTAGATGATTTAGAAAAGAAGAAGGATAGATTTGAAAAAATAATTATTGAAGCTTGTGAGCAAACAAGAAGAAATGACATTCCAATGTTGGGTTATATTAATAATTTAAATGATTATGACTTTAATAATCAAAATGTTATAACTTTATATGAGAATGAAAAAAATATTCATTTGAAACAATTATTAAGAAAAGATAATAAGAATATTACGGTTGTCATAGGTCCTGAAGGCGGATTAGAAGAGATGGAAATTGATTTATTGATTTCTAAAGGTTCGAAAATTGCTACCTTAGGTAAAAATATATTAAGAACAGAGACAGCATCAATTGCAACTCTAGCAATGATTCAATATGAATTAGAAAAATAAGAAAATGTTAAGAACAAAAGTAAAAGAAAATATTAAGATAACAAACTCTGACCAAAACATTAGTGTTTTTGGTTCGTTTTTCTTCCACTTAATTGAGTTAGTTGGATTATTATTGCATATCCTTGCTTTTGCTCTTGGTTTAATTACTTTAGTTGGAATAACTTTAGAAGGAACAGGTCATTTGGAAGAAATATTTGAAATCTGTACATTAATTGTTGTTGCATTGATAATAACACTACATTTTATTAAACCATATATTAAAAAGGTAATAGCAAAAAGTATGTTGATTGACTTTTGAGGAGTTAATTATATTGATAAGAAATTATTATCACCAACAAAAATTGATCTTAAATCTTCTGGTTTTGGTACTATTGTTTCAGCTAAAGAAGTTACTTCAATTGAGGAAGTTTATATTGGTTGAGTTAGAAAATCAAAATTTAAGAAAAAGAAACTTGCTATTGCTATGACTATTCCAGCTGTAAAAAGAAAATGAAAGAAATATGCAGATGAAGATGGTAACCTAGTTGCATTCTATGTTCCAAAAACATTATCAATTAATGCCAAGAACCAGACAATGAAAATGAATTCTAATATTTCTTTCGCTGATTTTGTTGATGATATTAAAAGAGAAACATTATTTGAGTTTGATGGTATAAAAGAAACCATTAGATGATCAGGTGTTTTCCCAGATTTTCCATTTTATGGAGAATGAAAATGAAAAAAAGGAGAAAATAAAATTCCTTTAAGATATAAAATATTTAAAGCTATCTTTTTTAAGAGATCTAATAACAAGAAGGCCAAAGATAAAAGTGCTCATAAAGTGAAATAAATACCGAAGAAGGTATTTTTTTATTTATAATATATAGGAGAGTAATCTCAGTTGGTAGAACCATTCTAAACCGAACCTATATAATAATCATTATTAAATATAGGCGCTTTAAAATCGTATTCTGCCAGAAACCTACTAAAGGGTTTGTTTTTTACTTAACACAATAGTAAAATACAATATCCTTACATACTAATAAACAAGGAGAATATATTATGAAAGTAAGATCATCTGTAAAGCCAATGTGCAAACAGTGTCAAGTTATCAAAAGGAAAGGGAGAGTTGCTGTGATTTGTAAAAATCCAAAACACAAGCAAAGACAAGGTTAATTTATTATGGCAAGAATATTAAATATTGAAGTACCAGAAAATAAACAAATTAAATTCTCTCTAACATACATTTTTGGTATCGGTAGAACAACAGCATCAATCATCTGTAAAAATGCAGGAGTTGATGAAACTAAAAAAACAAAAGACTTATCTGACGATGAATTAACAAAAATCAGAGAAGCAGCTACTCAGTTTACAACTGAAGGAGATTTAAGAAGAGAAATCCAATTCAATATTAAAAGATTGATGGAAATCAAAACTTACAGAGGAATGAGACATAGAAAAGGGTTACCAGTAAGAGGACAATCTACTAAGCAAAATGCTAGAACTAGAAAAGGTCCTAAGAAGACTGTTGCTAACAAGAAGAAATAGGTAAAGGAAAATAAATTATGGCAAGACAAGTATCAAGAAGAAAAAAAGCTAAAAAGAATATTCCTTCAGCTATCGCTCACATTCACTCAACATTCAATAATACAATTATTACTGTAACAGACATGACAGGAGACACAATCTGCTGATCATCTGCAGGAGCAATTGGGTTCAAAGGTGCTAAAAAATCAACACCTTATGCTTCACAATTAGTAGCTCAAGCTGTTGCTAAAACAGCTAAGGAAAATGGTGTAAAAACTTTAACAATTAGAGTTAAAGGATTTGGACCTGGTAAGGATGCTGCGTTAAGACAATTCCAAGCTTCAGAGTTTGAAATATCTGACATTAAAAACGTAACACCACTACCTCACAACGGGGTTAGAAAACCTAAAAAACTAAGAAGGAGATAGATTATGGATAGATTTTTAAAACCAGTATTCACTGAAATAATCACTGATGAAAACGTAGGCAACCCTAATCAAGGTAAGTTTACAATTGGAAAACTTGAAAGAGGATTCGGAAATACATTAGGGACTGCGATGAGAAGAACACTTCTATCTTCAATCCCTTCAGCTGCACCATTTGCTTTAGAGTTAAAAGGTGCTTCACATGAGTTTCAAGCAATCGCTAATGCTCAAGAAGACGTTGCTGAATTAATTCTTAACTTAAAAGAATTAGTGTTCTCAGCAGACATTAATATCATTGAACCAGATGAAATTATTGAAATTAAATTAGTTTCTGAAGAAGGAGTTGTTAAAGCTAAAGACTTTGAACTTCCAGCAGGACTAGAAATTGTTAACAAAAACTTAGTTATTGCTAACACAACAAAAGACAAAGCAATCGATTTAAAATTATATATTGTTTACTCTAAAGGATTCAAAACATTTGAAGACAATAGAGCATTAATAGCTTCTAAATTAGAAGGAGCTAAAAATATAATTCCTATGGATTCAAACTTCTCACCAATTGCAGTTGTTAACTTCAATGTTGAAGAAGTAAACCCAGGGGAATCATACGTTTATGAAAAATTAGTTCTTGAAGTTGAAACAAAAGGAAATATGAAACCACAAGATGCAGTAGCTATGGCTGGTGCAGTTCTAAAAAACCATTACATGGCTTTTGAAGAATTAACAACTTTAGATTTATCTATAGCAAATGATATGTTTGAAGAAGAACAAGTTGTTGAAGAAGATGATACTCAACTATCAATCACTATTGAAGAACTTAACTTATCTGTTAGATCACAAAACGGTCTAGAGAAAGCAAACATTCAAACTGTTGGAGAATTAATTAACAGACCATTCTCAGCACTTAAGCAAATTGAAAACTTAGGAGATAAATCAGTTTCTGAAATTGTTGAAGCAATTCAAAACTTAGGTTTATCATTTAAGACTGAATAGTAAGGAGATAGTATGGCAAAAAGAAACAGACAACAAAGACAATCTAATGTCCATAACTCAGCAAGAAGAGTTAGAACTGAAAGAAATCAACTTACTGACTTAGTAATTCATGGTCAATTAGTAACTACGCATGCAAAAGCAAAAGAGTTACAAAAGAAAATGGATAAACTAATTACTTGAGCTAAAAAGGATACAATCCAAGCTAGAAGAGAAGTTGCTAAAGTTTTAAGACACGTTAACGTTACTGAAACTCAAGACGCAGTTCAAAAATTATTCTCTGATATCGCACCAAAGTATAAAACAAGAAATGGCGGATACACAAGAGTATTAAAATACGGTAATAGAAAAGGTGATGCTTCACCAATCTCAATTATTGCATTTGTTTAATAGACAAAAACACTCACAATTATGTGAGTGTTTTTTTTTAATATATACATGTTGTTACCGATTGGCATTTTTTTATTAAAAGGTAGATAATTAAAGTAGATATGGACAAGACAATTGAGATAAAAAATACGTTTTTTAAAACATTATTATCATATGATAAAGATTTAAAAATTCTTTACATTCAAATCGAAGAAAATGGACCAGTCTGATCATATGAGGGATGTGAAGAGAAACTTTATAATATATTTTTAAAGATGAATGAAGATTCAATACCATTAGGGTCAATGGACATCATCACTTTGAATGATAGTAAGTGATTGTCTATTGGTAAGAAAACAAAAAAGAAATAGCCTATAAGGTTATTTTTTATATTTTTTTTTAGTAAAAGTATAATTTTTTATAAGAAAATTAATTATGGTAAATTAAAAAGAAGAAATGTGGTTGTTTGGTGATAATTAAAAATATGAGTCGCAACACATATCTATGACCAAGTCAATAGTTTTTTAAATATGGTTACAATATTGACATTTCCACTAAAGTCATTAGATTTATTCGCCGGAACAGGTTGTCAGTTAGGAATTTGAAAGCATTATCAGCAGGAGCATCAAAAGGGGATTTGTTCAGTTCAATTATTTTTAGAATCAGTCAATAAGCAATTGCAAATGAATATCGAATTATTTGATTTAGATAATAGAAAACGTTGTAAAGGTATTCATAACAGACATTAGAACATTATTGAATAATAATTGCCCTTATAAGTCAGGATGATATATTTTTTTAAGAGCTCACCAATTATTGCTATCAGGAATAGTGGGTTGGAATGAGGTGGATCTTCATTTAATTTTTGATAATGATTTATTATCCGAGGTGGTACGTTGGGTTGGAACTACTATGTTATTGGAAAAGGATTTTCAATCTAATATATAAATATGGTTGTATGAAAATTTTAACATCTCTAATTCAAGTAGAGTTTGGTGATATGATTTTTTGCGTAGTAACTAAGTGTTTTAGTTAATTACTATGTCTATATCAAATTACATTGATTTACCAGTCACATGGTACTTTATCTTTTATGTGTTATTTTCTGTGATAATCTGATTTATAGGTTTTACTATTAGGATCTCTAGTGCACCATTAGTCACTTTTTATAGTTTTCTTTTATTGGAATTTCATGTAAAGGTAATGAGTTATGTGGTACTGGTGGTCTTTGTACTCAGACTGTGTTGATTTTACGTTGCGTTTTGTAATCTTTGAATAAATGTATGTTAAATGGATTTGTTTTATGGTTATTGGTAAGTCAAAAGATCACTTTGATATCATTTTGATAGCATTGGTTTATAGGGGGGTTTTTAGTTTGTATAATTAAGTGTTATTTAGCATATACTGACAGATGTTGTGTGAATTTGGTGAGAAATATGGTGTATATGTCAGTATTGTTGATTTAATTTAGTAACATGTACTTTTTAATTACTTAGGCAGCATATATGTGTGTACTGTGGTTTCTTATTAAGTATGTGGGTGATACCATTAGACTATTTTATTGTGGGGGTTGTGTGTTTTATACAATGTGGTTGAATTAATTTCGGGCTTTATGGTATGGTTTATTGGTGGATTGGATAGGCGGTGGATTTCAATATTGGTGTGTACAGAAATCGTGTTGTTGGGAGTGTGGATTGTGATGTTATGGTTGTTGAGTTTTTGTATGTGGGGATTAAGACAAGTTTTGTAAGTTATTTTAGGGTTTGATGATGGTTTAAATTAGGGGTGTTTGATGTGTTAACATTGGGTGTTGGGTGAAGGAATTGATATTTTGGGGATGGGGTGGGTGGGTTTGGGTGTTATGGTTTTGTTTGTTTTTTTGTGGTTGTGGTTTATGTGTGTAATTTTATTGTATATTGGTAATGTTGGAGGGGGGGGTGGTGGGTGGTGTTGTTAGTATTTATTGGTGTAGATAGGGGATTGAGGTGGAGGTGAAGAGGAGTAGATTAGATGGGTGTGGTGGGTGTTTTTGTTTTGATGTGATTTAAATGGGTTGTGGCTGATGGATGGAATTGGGGGGAGATGGGGGTGAGGGGTGGTAGGGTTTTGTGTGTGTTTGGGGGCGTTGGTGTTGGTAAGTGGTATTTTTGATTGTTTAGATTTGTTTTTGGGTTGGGGGGGGGAAATAGGGTATTTTGGTTGATTTTATTGGGGGGAATAGGTTTTATTTGGGTTAGGGGTTGTGGGTTTGGGGGTGTGTGAATTAATGGTTGGGTGTTTTTATTTTATAGAGGTGGTTTGTTGTATTATTTTGTTGGGGGGGGAATTTATGTGGTTTTATAGGATTTATGGGGGGGGATTTGTGGTGGGGGAGGTTTGGTGGGGGGTAGGGTAATATGTTATTAATTGGTTTTTGTTTTTTGGGTGGGGGGGGGTGAGAAAAAATTAGATTGAGTAGGTGGTTTTATTAGTGTGTTGGTTGTGGGTGTGTTAATTGGGGAGGTATGGGTTGGTGATGTGGGGAGTTGTTGATTGTGGTGATTTTTAGTGGGTGGTAGGGGGAATTGTTTTTTATGAATTAGTTGGTGGTTATTTGGTTTTGAGTTGTGTGTTTGGGGGGGGGGGGGGTGGGTTTTGTTTATTGATTGGGGAATTGTATTTGTTGTTTAAGTGTTATGTGTGTGTAATTGTTTTGTTGGTGTTTGTGTGTGGTGGGGAAAGATGTTTTTGTGGGAGGTTTTATATTGTGATTTTATTTTGAGTTGGTAGTGAATGGAGGGTTGTTTTTTGGTTTATGTGTGTTTGGTTTGTGTTATATTAAGGGTGTTTGTTGGGTGTTTTGTGGTGGTTGTGTAGGTTGGTGATGTATGTTTGGGTGGGGGGGGGTGGGGGGGGTTGTTTATTTGAGTTTAATATTGGTTTTTAGTAGGGTTTTGAATTAAGAAGATTTGAGGGAGTTTTTTGGGATTTTGTTTTGTTTTTTGGGTGTATTGAGTTGTTGAGTTTGTGTGGTTTTTTTGGTTTGGTTGATGGGTGTTTGGTTTCGAGAAGGGTTGTGGTGGTTTGGTGGGTATGGTGGTTTAATGTGTGTTTTTTGTGGGGGGGTTTTTGGGTGGGTTTTTGAGGGTGGTTGTTGGTTGTGTGAGTTGTTTTTATGGGTTGGTTGATGAGTGGGGGGTTTGGGGTTGTTTTGGGGTTTTGAATTGTTGGTTGGATTGGGTGGGTGGTGGGGTTTTTGGGGATGTTTTGGTGGTGTTATTTTTTGATGGTTATGTTGTGTTTGTGATTGATTTGTGGTTTTAGGAGTTGTTTAGGGGGTTGTGGTTGGGAGTATGTATTATTTATTGTTTTGTCAAATTTATATTTGTGTGTGGGTGGTTTGATATTGTTTGTTTGGGGTAGGAATGTGGGATGGTGTTTTTTATTGGTTTGGAGGTTGGGATTTGTAGGTGTTCTGATTGATTGAGGATGTTGTTAGTGTTGCTAATAGCTGTGGGAATAGGTGTAATAGGGGGAAGGTTGATTATAGGAAATGGTATTGTTTTTAAGGTTGTAGGCGGTGTGCGTCAGGTGTGTTTATGGGTTTTCTTGGTGTTATAGATAGGGTGTTTGTTAGGAGGTGGTAAGTTTGATTGTTATTAGATACTGCGTGTGGTTTTTAATAATTGTTTTATATTTATTATAAGTGATTTGTGGGGGGGGGTGTTGTTATTAATTAAGGGAGGTTGATGGAGGGGGGGTGTCGGGTGGTGGTTGTGGTTTATTTGTATTTTTGGTAAGGTATGTGATTGGTGTTGGTTTGGTTTTGTGTGTAATGGTTTCTAGATTAGGTATGTTTATGTGTTGTAAAATTGAAGTTTTGTGGAAGGTTAATTTTTTGGGGGGGAATGGTATGTTTATTAATAGTTGGGGGATTGAAATATGATTTTTGGGATTTTAAGAAGGGTTTTGTATTATTGATTTGGGTAGGGGGTGGTGATATGGATTGGGGGGTGTGTGGTGGAGTGAGATGGAGTTGGTTTTAGATTAGTTGTGAGGTGTATCAGATATATTGGGAGGGTGTTTGAAGAGGGGGAGTGGGGGGGGGGTGATTTTTTGGTTTAATGGGGGGGGGGGTGAAGGTTAGATTGGTAAGTGGTGATTAGGGACATGGGTTTTTGGGATAGTAAGTGTGATGTGGGGGGGGGATTGGGGGGTTAATATGGTGGGATGGATAATTGATATTTGGGTAGTGTAGTATGAAGTGATTGATTAATTGTTGGTTTGGCATGTAATTATTGTGTTAGTGATGATTGTTAAGGAATGGTTTGGGGTTTGGTTTGTGGGTGTCTCGTATGAGAAAATGGTTTGGGATTGTTTTATGTGGTATAGAAGGGTTGTGGTTGGATGGGGTTATGTGGGTTGATGGAATTTTTATTGGTTGGATATTGGGGGATTGGGGGTTATGTTGTTTGGATTTGATTAATAAATATGAGTTGTTTTTTTGGTTTTGGGGAGGTGTGGGTGTTGGTGTTTGAGGTTAGTGGTGTTTTGTGGGGGTAGGAGGTTTTTACAAGTGTTTGAGTTAGAAGGGGTGGATATTTATAAGTTTGGGGGGTGGGTGATGAAGAATTTAGGGTTTTATATTGGAGGTGGAGTTTAGGGGATGGGTTGGATGATTGGAATGGAGTGATTGTGAGGGGGGTATTGAGTTGAGGTTGTGGGGAGGAGGTGGGGGGGGTGAGGTTTTGTGGGGTTGGTTGGTGTGGGGATTTATTTTTTGGGGGAAACTAAATTTTTTGTGGGGTTGGAGAAGAGAGAAGTTGGGATGTATTTTGGTGGAAGGTTGTGGGTGGGGTTGGTGGTGTGTGGTTAATTTAAGGTTAATTGGTATTGGGTTTGGTGGGGGGGGGTGAGTGTATAAATGGGTTTGGGGGGGGTGGGAAGATTATTTGTTAATTGGTGTGGTAAATAGAGATTTATGTAATGGTGGTGGGGGTTGAGTGTTTGGTGTTGGAAGGGTGGGTTTGTTTGATTGGAGTTTTTGAGTGGAGGGGATTCATGGGGGGGGTTGTTTGGAGAGGACTGTGGGGGGTGGGTGATTTGGGTAGGGGGTTTAGAAAGGGTGTAGGATATGATATTGGTTTTGGGGGGGGTATTGGTTGTTGTGGATTGGTGATGTGAGTGGTGGGTGGTAGTGGGGTGTGGTGGGGGGGGGGTGGTTTGAGTTGTTAGTTGGAGATTTTTTTTTGGTTGGGGTAATGTGGTGGGGTGGGGGGTAGGATGGTTTGAGGTTGTTGGTAGTGGTGGTGGGTATTGGGGGGAGTGGGTATGGTTTGTTGGTTTTTTGTTTGGTGTGGGTTAGGTGGAGGGTGGTTGAGTGGGGTGAGTGGTGGGGGGGGGGAAATGAGTTTGAGTTGTTATGTTGGAAGTATTGGTTTTTTTAAGGTTGGGAGTAATGGGGTGGATGGACTGGATGGTGGGGTTAGGGGGGGGGATGGTTTTGAGGTTTTGATTTATGGTAGTGGTGAAGTGGGGGTATTGGAAGGGGGAGTGGGTAGTGGTTTAAGTTGTTTGTTTTTGGGGGGGGATTTTATGTTAGGTTAGGGGGGGGTTGAGTTGGTTATATGTATGGGGGAGGTATTTAGGGGAGGGTTGGTTTTGGGTTAGGAGGGTTTGGGGGTTATTTGGGTAGTAGGGGGGAGGTGGATGTGTTGGGGTAGAGGAGTATATTTGAGTTTGTTGGGGGTAGGGGGTGGTAGGTGGGAGGGGGTAGGTAATTGGATTGTGTTGTGTAATATTGGTTTGGGGGAGGTGTTTGGTGTGAGGTTAATGAGTGTTTGGGTGGAGGGTATTGGTATATGGTTTGGTGATTTGGGGGTGGTTTGAGTGGGAGGGGGAGGTAATTATTGGATTAGGAAGGGTTTGGTTTAGTTGTTTTGTGGTTGGTGGGGTGGTATTTGATGGTGGTGGTTTGGGGTTTAGGGTTAGAGGGGGGGTTGGTGAGGGTTGGGTGGGTGTTTTGTTTGTAGAATTTTTTTGGTTTTTGGTTTTTTTTTGGGGGGGAGTTTGTTTTGATTTTTTTTTATTAAAAGTTTTGGAATGGAGGATTTTTTTTATAGGGGGAGAATTTTTAGGATTTGAATTTTAAAGTTTGGTTGTGGGGGTTTTTTTTAGGGTTTTATTGGGGTTATTTGATTTTAGTTTGTTGATGTGGGGGGGGTGGTAGTGGTTGTGGTGTAGAGGTTGTGATAGGTGTGGGGTGTAGGTAGGTGTAGGGTGTTGTAGGGGGAGGGTGGTATGTAGGATTTGGTTGATGGGTTGGTTTTTTTGATGTAATTTTTGGGGGGGTTTTGGGGGTTTGGGTGATGGTGGGGGTGTTGTAGGACGTGGGGTGGGGTGTTGAGGGGGGGGGGTTTGGGGGGGATTTAGTGGTGGTTTGGGTATTTGGTGAATGGGGTTATTATGGGTGTGTTAGTTTGAGTGTGATTTGGGGGGGTTTGGTTTATGAGGGGGGTTTGGTTATTTGGGTTGTGGTGGGGTGGAGGTGTTGATATGGGGGTGTATTATTGATTATTTATAGGGTTTTAATTTTTTGTGGGGGAATTATATGGTTGGGGGGGGTTGAAGTATTGGGGGGTTTGGGGGGTATTGGTTGGTTGAATTTGGAGGGAGGGGTGGGGATGGGGGGTAATTAGGGATGGGGGGTAGGGGGATTGGAGGTGGGTGTGTGTTTTATGGAAGGGGAGGTTGTGTTTGTGGGGTGGGGGGGGGGGTTATTTGGTTTTGGGTTTTATAAGGGGGGTGAAAAGGTAATTGGGTTTTTTAGTATATGGTGATAGATTTGGGTTGGTAGGGGGTGTGGTGTTATTATGTACGAGAATAATGTTTTGTTTGTTTGGTGGGGGGGGTGTTGTGGGGGTTTTTGGTGGGTTGGAGGTGGGGTGGTTTTATAGGTGATTGTGGTTGGTTGGTGGGTATTAGGGGGATGGTTGTGGTTTTGTTGTAGAATTCGGTAGAGGGAAGGATTTGTTTGTGGGAGGGGTTGTATTGTGTTTTGGTGTGGGTTGGAGGCTGGGGGGGGTATAGATAGGGATGTTTATGAGTGGTTTTGAGTTTGGATTGATGGGGTGTGTATGTTGGTTGTTTTATTGTGTGTGTTTGGAGGATATGGTTATTTTTGGGGTGGGGGGTTGATGTAGGAAGTAGGGGTTTTAGGGTTGGAGAGGTTTAATTGGGTGTGTTGTTTTTATGACTGTTTGTGGTTTAGTTGGGGAGGTTAGGTTATGTTTTGTGGTAAGGGATTTGGAGTATTTGGGTTTTGGGGATAATGAATTGGTGGTGGGTAGGTTGGGGTCGGTAAAATTGGGGGGTTGGGGGGGTGGATTTAGGGGGTGGGTGGTTTTGGTTATTGGTTGAAGGATTTTGGTTGGGGTTGAGGTAGGGTTGTGGTGGGAGTATTGTGTTTATGTGTGGAAGTATGGATTGTTGGAGGGGGGTGGGTGGTTAGGTGGGGTGATGGTTGTGGGATTTTGGGTATGGATTGGGTTTGGTAGGGGGGTTGGGGGTTTTTGTTGTTTGGTTGGGGGTGGGTATTTTTGTTGGATGTTTGTTGGTTTTGATTGGTTAGATGGTTAGATTGGTTATTTGTTGTTATTTGTTTTGAGGGGTGGGGGGGGAATAAGGGGGGGTTTTTTTTTTTTGGTTGGGTTTGTTTTGTAGAGTGGAGGGTGGGATGGTGTGTAGTTTGGAGTGGATGGGGGTAGGTGGGTGAGTTTGGGTTTAGGGTGGGTGGGAGGTGTGGTGGGGGGGGTTATTTGAGTTTGGGATTTTGGGAGGGGGGTTGATGGTGTAAGTGATGGGTAATTGTGTTTGGGAGATTATGTTTATGGGGGGTTGTGGGTTAGAGGTGTGGTGGGGGGGGGGGGAGGTTGTGGGTGGGGATTGGGGAGGTGTTTGTTTTGTGTTTTGTGGAGGGGGTTTATTTGGCGGGTTAAGGTTTTATGGGGGGGGTTGGGGGGGGGGGTGTTGTTTGTTGGGATGATGATGTGGGATTGTTGAAATTGGGGGGGTTGTGGTGAGGTGGGGGGATGGGATGATTGGGGGGAGAAGTGTGGTTGAGAGGTGGAGTATTTAGTTGGGGGAAGTGGGTGGTGGTGGAAGATGGGGGGGATGGGGATTTGAATGGTGAGTGTTAGGGAGAGGGTTTGGGGGAGTGGTGGGGGAATATTGGGTGATTGGGGGGGGTTAGTTGGGGTTGGGATATTTGGTGTGGTTGGTATTAATTAGGGTAGTGGTTGGTTATTTGGGGTTTTAGGAGACAAGTTGTGGAGTGGTTGAGGGAAGTGGTGGTTTAGAATTTGGGGGGGTGGAATGGGATTAATGATGTTGGGGATTGGGAATGGGTTGGGGGATGGGGGGATTATGGGTGGGGGGAAATGAGATGTGGGGGTGAGTATGGTCGGGTAGGGTTGGGGAGTGGGAGGATTATTATAGGTGGGGGGTTATAATTTATTTGTGGGAGGTTGGTAGGTTTAGGGGTAGGATTGGGGTAGTGGAAAATTAGGATTTGGTGGGGGATTTGTTAGTGTTGATTGGTGTGGGGGGTTTGTATTATTTTTGTATTGTTGGTTTGTTTGGGGGATGTGTTTGGGTGTGGGTTGGGGGTAAGGGGGGGGGGTGGTGAGTTTTTTTGGTGGTGTTGTTTGGGGGTGGTTGGGGGGTGGTATATGTTGTTGGTGGGTTGTGGAGGGGTTGTGGTGGGATGTATATGGGATGGTAGTTGTTTGTGTAGGGGGTTTGGTATTTTGTGGGGGTGGGGGGTTGGGTATGTATGTTGTTAGGGGTGTGGGTTTGGGGGTGGTTGGGTGTGGGGGTTTTGAGTTTGTGTGGGGAGGATTTTGGGGGTTGTGAGTTTGTGATTTTGGGTGTGGGGATGGGTATATTGGTGAGAGTTTTGTAGGTGTAATGGATAGGTTGGGGGTTAGTAAGGGTGTTTGATGGGGTGGTGGGGGGTTGTTGTATATGAGGATTTAATTGTTAGGTAGGGTTTATGTTTAAGGTATAGGTTTGGGTGGTTAGGGATGGTTATTGGTTGGGGGGGGGGTTTGGGTTTTTTGGGTGTATGTTTGGTTTATGGGGGATGTGGGTGAGATGTTTAGATGGGTATGTGTGGTGGTAGAGGGTATGTGTGTTGGTGTTGAGTATGTAGTTTTGGTTTTGTTTGGGGGATGAGTTTTTGGGGTTGAGGTAGGTGATTTGGGGGTAGTTTGTGGGGGTTGATTTGGTGGGGATTGTGTGGTGAGTGGATATGGATTGTGGATATTTTGGGGGGGGATTGATTGGAGGTTTTAGTGGGGGGTTTTTATTTGTTATTTTGTTTTAATTTAGAGGATTGTTTTAGGGTATGTGTAGTTTGTGAGGGGTTTGTTTATTGTGGGGGTTTTGGGAAGTTGGGGGGGGGGGGTGGTTATGATGGTTAGTAGGTATTAGTGTTTTTTTGGGGGATAATTTGTGTTTAGATGGTTTGGAGTTGGGTGGAATTAGGGTGGGGAGGGAAAGGGTTGGGGATATATTTAAGTTTGGTTTGGTTTGGGGGTGGAATTTTTGGGGTATTTAAGGGGGGGGGGGTTATGTTAAGTGGTGGGGGGAGAAGAGGTGTATGGTGGTTGGGGGGGGTTGATAAGGTTTAATTAGTTTTTTAGAGGAAATGGAAGTGTTAGATTGTTTTATTTTTTGTTTTGGTTGGGGTGGGTTTTATTGTGGGGGGGGGGAGGGTGATTGGGGGGGGGGGGGTTGGTGATAGTGTGATGGTGGGTGGGGTGGATTTTGGTAAGGTTGTTGATGGTGTGGTGTGGGTGGTTGGGGTGAGAAATTTTGGAAGGGGGGGGGTTTGTTATATTTGTGGTGTGGTGTTTTGGTATGTTCAGGGATATGGGATTGAAGTTGGTGGTTGATATAGTTTTTTGGGGAGTCTAGTAGGATGTTGGGTTGAGTTGATTATATGTGGGGGATTGGGTTGATTGTGTTGGTTGGTGTTTGTGGATGGGTTGTGGGGGTTTTTAATATATAAAGTATTTTTGTTTTATATTATATGATGGTGAGCTGGAGTTAATGGTGTATTAGTGGTGGGGGGTGGGGTATTTTTATTATGTTGGTTAGGGTTTGTGTTGGGTGTGAATGATTTGAATGTGTAAGATATTTAGTTTGGTTTTGTTAGGGGGTGGACTTGATTTGGGGTTGAGATGGTGAGATTGAGGGATTTTGGGGTTGGTTTGGTGTTGGGGATTGGTTTTTTTTGGGATGGAGGGGGGAATTTTTGGTGGGATAATTATTGGTTTAGTATTTTGGAAGTGATTGGTGGGATGTGTGGATGTGATGAATATTATAGGGTTGGGTGGATTGGGGGTTTGGAGGGGGGGGTGGATTGGGGGGTTTTGATTATTTGGGTAGTTGGTTGGAAGGGTGTGTGTGGGGGGAGAGTGGGGGATTGGGTTGTATAGTAATTGTGAAGGAGGGGGGGGGGGGAAGGGGAGGGGTGTATGGTGTGGTAGGAGTGTTAATGGTTTAATGTGGGATATGGGTCTGGTTAGGGGGTATTTTGGGGGTGGTGTTTATTGTGTGGTGGGGGGATGGGGGTGGTGGTGGGGGTGGTGTTGTTTTGTGATGGGTGGGGGTTGTTAATTGGAAAGTTTGATTGGATGGATTAGGTGGTTGTTGTTTGGTGGTTGTTTTTTTTGTGGGGTGGTAAGGTGGATTGTTTGGATTGTTGTTTGTTTTTTGTTTTGTGATTTTTGGTAGTGGAGGTTTTTGTTTGATATGTTTTATGGTATTTTTTGTTGGGATTTGGTTGTTATGAGGTGAGGGGGGTTATTTAAAGTGGTTTTTGTTGGGTGGTTATTTTAGGTGATTTGGTTTTGGGTTTGGTTGGGGTGGGTGTTTTTGCTTTTTTGGGGTTTGTTATTGGGTGTGGTTTTTGTGTTAATTATAGATGGGGGGGTGGGTTGGTTGGGGGTTAATAGGTAGGATGGGTGTGGGTTGGAGTTGGGTTTTTAGGGTTGGGGGGGGGGGGGGGTTTAGGGGGGGGCGGGATGAGGGGTGGGATGGGTTTATTATTAGTGGTGGTTTTGTTTGGAGGGGTGGTAATACACGTACATACATGTGTTGGGTTGGTGGTTTTGGTTTTTCGTGTATGTGTTGTTGGTTTCTTTTGTTATTTTGGGTGTGATGTTATAATGGAGGGGGGTGTAATTGATGTGTTAGGTTGACAGGAATGGTTCGGGGGGGGGTTTTGTTTTTATTGGTTATTTTTGTATGGCCATAGAGTAGGATGTAGTATATTTTGTTGATGGTTGTGGTCAGAGTGTGGTGATTAATAGTCTTGACAAATTTTAGGAAGGGAATTTACGGTGGGGGATTATTCAATTGGGGGGAGATGGGGGGGGGTTAGAGGCCTGGAACATTATTTCAGTATATAAGGGGGGACGGTGAGGGTTCCATAGGGGGGATATGGTGGTTGTTATTGTTGGGGTGTTGCTAGTATTTAGGGTGTGTTTTTTATTTGTGAATGGTGGGGCTAAATTGTTGAAGGGGTGTAGATTAATAAATTAGGGGGGGGGTTGGGGATGGATGTGGGGGGGTTGGGTCTTTATATTGGTGGGGTCTTGGTTGTTGTGTTGTTTGTATATATTATTTGGTTTTAGATATGTCTGTGGGTGGGGATTTCGAGTAAGTAGTATGTCACAAGGAACAAGTGTATATTTTTATTTGTTTTTATGGGTGAGATGTTTTATATGGGGGGGTTGGTACATGTAGGGGTCAGTACTGGGTTGATGGTGTAATATTGTATTGGAGGTTTTGGTTTAGGTTGTAGAGTTGTCATTAGTAGGTTAGTTTTAGGTATGATGTATGTTGTGGTAAGACTGGTTACGGGTGTTAATGGTGGAAAGAAACATTGGGGATTTGATTGGGGGTGTTGGGGAGTGGTTAAATAGGGGGGGCTTGAGGACTAGGGAGTGGGTATGTATTTGGCGGTGGAGGGTTGTTGGTATGGTGGAGTGGGGAGATTGTTGTTAGTGGGGGTTTTGTGGGTGATAAGGGGTTGGTTGATTGTTTTATTTGTAGGGGGGTAGGTATGGGGGGATGTGAGGTATGAGGGTTGTGGGGTTAATATGATGGTAGTAAACGAAATATTTTGGAATGGGGAGTAGGGTAGTGATGTATTTAATATGATTGTGGTGAGGGTGTTGGTTGGTTGGTTTGTGGTGGATTGATTTTATTGAGTGTGTGTTAGTTGATGGGGGGTAGATTTATTTATGGTAGTGTGGAATTGTTGATTGGGGGGGGTTGGGTTTAGAATGAATTATTGATTACAATGGGGGGAGAAGCTGATAAGGGAAATTATATGATGTTAGTGATTTTTGATATGTGGATTTAGTTGGTTGTGATTAGGGGGTTTAGGAATGTTTATTGGGGAAGGGGTGGGGGGGGGTGTTGTTTGGGGTGGTTTGGGTTGAAGGGGAAGTTTTGTAGGTTGTGATTGTATTATGTTAGAAGGTGGGGAGTCGATTGGGTTTGGGTGGTATGAAGTGGGGAGGGGTAGATTAATTATATTGGTGGGGGGTTTGATCGGGTTGTGTTGGGGGCTATTTAGGGATGATTGGTGGGGGTTGGGTAATTATGTGAGGATGTGATAGGATTTTTTTGGGAGGGTGAATTGAAAGGCAATGATTGGTTTGTGGGGTTGGTTGGTTGTTGGGAAGGGGGGGGGGTGGGATTATTTGTTAAGTGTTGGGATGTAGCTTTTTTTTGGTAGTTGGGTTATGTGGGGGTGGATTGGATTTAATTATTATTCTCATTGAGGGGGTAGTTGTTTGGTTGAGATGGGGGGGGTTGTTATGGGTTTGTGTTTTTTGTATGAAATAAGGGGGGGAGGGGGTAAATGGTTGGTGATGCACTGGGACTATTTGTTGTTTAGGCGCTGATAATTTTCATGTGTGGATTAGGTTGGTTGGTGGGGGGTTGTTGGTTGATTATGGGTTTGATGTGGGGTTTGGTGATGTGGTTTATTGTGGGGATGGTGAGGTGGTGATTGGTTTGTTGTAGTTGATTGGGTTGTAAGGTTGGATTAATTGTGGGTTAGGGTGTGACTTGGTAGAGGATGTTGGAACGTACAAATAAGGGGGGGGGTTTGGATTGTGAATTGGTTTGATGTTAGTGGTGGGGGGTTTGAAAGGAGGCATGAATAATTGATTTGTGGTACGGTGGACATCAGATTTGGGTTTGTTTTTTGTAGGTTGGATTGTATTTGAGATGTTTTTGTGTAGATTCTAGGTTGTTTTGAGTTACTCATGTGCTTTTGATTCTGTTGTAGGGTATTCATATTAAGTTTGAATTAGAGGGGTTGGTTTAATGTGGGTGGGGGAGGGGTTGGTAGGGTTAATTGGGGGGCTTGCTATAATGGGGTGTTATACATGAAGGGCGGGGGACATGTAGGGTTTTAATTTGTATAGGTGTTGGGAGTTGGGATGTCAGGGGTAGATTGCGTAAATGCTGTGATTGTGGGTGGTAGGTTTGATGGTGTTGAATGGTTGTTTTTTGTTGATTGAATGTGACGGTTTATGGGTATTAAGATTGGGGTTGGGTGGGTGGTTGGTGAATATATCATATATTGGGAGATTGTTGGGGTGGCATATTGGGGTTGATTTTGGTGTGTTTTTTTTAGTATGTGGGGGGGTTTTGGATGTAGGGTATGTTTATTTTATAGGTGAATTGTTGATTTATGGGTTGTTAGGGGTTTGGTGGATTGTGGACATAAGTATTCTTTGTGACGTTTTTGATTGGAGGTTTTGTTTTGTGTGTTATTTTTTTTTGTTGTGGTTGTGGTACTTTTTGGAGAGGGATAGTGTGTGGGGGAGGGACTTGTTTTGGTGGGGATGAGTGGGTGTTTTATTATTTATGGTTGCATAATATTTTAGAGTTCGGTGTTGGTGGGATTGTGATCGGTTAGGGTTTTGGCATAGAATTTAAAGTGAAGGAGTGTGGGTGTTTTGGTTGTGTGTTTTTTATTAGTGTGTTTTATTTAGGAGTGATTTTATGTTGGGGGGTGGTTGTGTGAGGGGGGGGGGTTGGTGTATAGATATTGTTGTTATATGTGTGTGTGGTAGTATAGTGATTGAGGGGTGTTTATTTTGGTAGGTTGTTGATGGGGTTGTTGGGTGGTTGTTTGTTTTGAGATGGTGTGTGTTTATAGTGTTGTTGGGGGTGGTGTGGGTGGTTTGAAGGGAGTGGTATTTTGGGGTTGATTTTTAATTGTGGTGTTTTGTTGTTGTGTTTGGTAGGTAGTTTAGGAGTGGTTTTTGTTTTGTGGTTTGGTTAGGGTGGGGTTTAGTTTGTGGGGGTTTTGGTGGTTTTTTGTGGGGGGGTGTTGGGGGGTGATTGTGGTGATGTGTATTGTTTGTTGAGTTTTTTGGGTGTGGGGTGGGGGGGTTTATTATTAGGATGTTGGGTTTTGTGTGTGGGAGTGGTAGTTTTTTTGATTATTAATTGGTGGGGGTTGGGATGGGGTGTTTTTTAAGGTGGGTGTGTTTTGAGTGTTGTGTTTTGGAAATTGTTTTAATTGTTGTGGGTTTATTTTAGATTTTAATTGGGGGGGTATGTAATTTTTGGTGGAGTGTTTATGATGTTGGGGTGTTTGTGTTTGTATGGGGTTATGGTGGGGGGGGGGGTGGGGTTGGTGGGGGGGGTTATAATGTATATGGAGGTGTTATGTTGTGTTGTTTGATTGTGATTTAGTGGGATGGGTGGGGTGATGGTATTTATGGTTGTTGTGTTGTGGTTATTGGGGGGGTTGGGGGGGTTGGTGGGGGGGAGATATTATTTTGTGGTTTTGTGTTATTGTTTTGGTGTGAGTATGGTAGGAAGTTTGAGTTTGTTGAGGTTGTGTTAGGGTTATTTTGTGTTGGGGGTTATATATATGGAATTATATTGAGGTTTGGTTATTAAGGGTATGGGGGGGGAGTTTGGATGTGTTAATTTGGTGTTATGTTTATTGGATGTGGGGGGGATGTTGTTGGTTTGTATTTTTGGTTATTGTATGGTTTGGGGTTGGTGGGGGGGTGGGTTGGTTATAAGGTTGTTTGATATAATATTTTTGGGGTGATAGTTGTGTTGTGGGGGGGTATGTTGTTTGTGTTGTTGGGTGGTGTGGGTGTGGTTGATGGGGGTGGTTGGGGGGGTTTGTGGTTAATTGTGTTGGTATGGTTAGGGTGGGTAATTGTTTTAGTGAGTTTGTGGTTGGTTGTGGGGTGGGGGAAGTGGGGGGGTTTTGGTGTTGGGTGGGGGGGTGGTGGTTTTATGGTTTGTTTGTTTATGTGTTGTGGGTAGGGGGGGGGGGGGATTAGTGGTGTGGGGGGTGGGGTGGTGGGAGTTTGTGGGGGGTTATTTGTTTTTGGTTTAGGGTGGGGGGGGGGGTGTTGGGGTGGGGGTGGTGGGTTGTTGTGGGGGAGAGGGGGGTGTGATTGTTGATGGGGGGGGGGTGATTTGTTTATATAGAGGGTGGTGGTGGATGGGTTTTGGTTGATTTGTAGTGTGGGTGGTAGAGGATTGTGGTTTGTGGGGGGTGGTGATTGTTGTTAGGGGGTGGT